>NC_058411.1:97073261-97078427 GCF_002201575.2 Neomonachus schauinslandi
TTTTCTTTTTTTTAAATTTTTTTATTCTTATGTTAATCCCCATACATTACATCATTAGTTTTAGATGAAGTGTTCTATGATTCATTGTTTGTGCATAACACCCAGTGCTCCATGCAGAATGTGCCCTCCTCAATACCCACCACCAGGCTAACCCATCCTCCGAACCCCTCCCCTCTAGAACCTGTTTGTTTTTCAGAGTCCATCGTCTCTCATGGTTCGTCTACCCCTCCGATTTCCCCCGCTTCATTCTTCCCCTCCCGCTACCTTCTTCTTCTTCTTTTTTTTTTTTCTTAACATATATTGCATTATTTGTTTCAGAGGTACAGATCTGAGATTCAACAGTCTTGCACAATTCACAGCGCTTACCAGAGCACATACCCTCCCCAGTGTCTATCTCCCAGTCACCCCATCCTTCCCACCCCACCCCCCACTCCAGCAACCCTCAGTTTGTTTCCTGAGATTAAGAATTCCTCATATCAGTGAGATCATATGATACATGTCTTTCTCTGTTTGACTTATTTCACTCAACATAATACCCTCCAGTTCCATCCACGTCGTTGCAAATGGCAAGATCTCATTCCTTTTGATGGCTGCATAATATTCCATTGTATATATATACCACATCTTCTTTATCCATTCATCTGTTGATGGACATCTTGGCTCTTTCCACAGTTTGGCTATTGTGGACATTGCTGCTATAAACATCGGGGTGCACGTACCCCTTCGGATCCCTACTTTTGTATCTTTGGGGTAAATACCCAGTAGTGCAATTGCTGGATCATATGGTAGCTCTATTTTCAACTTTTTGAGGAACCTCCATACAGTTTTCCAGAGTGGCTGCACCAGCTTGCATTCCCACCAACAGTGTAGGAGGGTTCCCCTTTCTCCGCATCCCCGCCAACATCTGTCGTTTCCTGACTTGTTAATTTTAGCCATTCTGACTGGTGTGAGGTGGTATCTCATTGAGGTTTTGATTTGGATTTCCCTGATGCCGAGCGATATTGAGCACTTTTTCATGTGTCTGTTGGCCATTTGGATGTCTTCTTTGGAAAAATGAGGTCTGACGTTATTCTGATGTTCCTCCCTCTGTACATAAGGAATCTCTTCCCCCTAACTGCCCTTAAGATGGTTTCCTTGGTTCTAAGATTTGCAAGTTTTACTATTACACGCCAGGCTGTTGGCCTGTTTTCCTTGATCTTAGGAGGGGTCCCCTCTGCCTCTAGGACTCGAATGTTTGTTTCATTCCCCAGATTAGGGAAGTTCTCAGCTACGATTTGCTCAAATACATCTTCTAGTCCTCTCTCTCTCTCCACTCCCTCCGGGATTCCAATTATTCTGACATTGAAACGCCTCATGGTGTCACTTATTTCTCTGATTCTATTTTCATGGATTCTGAGTTGTTTTTCCCTGGCCTCCTCTTTTCCCTTTTTATCTATTATATTGGCTTCCAGGTCACTTATTCTCTCTTCTGTCTCAGTTTCCCTAGCTGTTAGATTATCTAGATTGGATTGGATCTCATTGATAGCATTTTTAAGTTCTGCCAATTCCCCTTTTATTTCTGCCCTTAGAGACTCTATGTTGCCATTAATTGATTTCTCCATTCTAGCCATTGTCTTCACAATTGCTAGCCTGAATTCCATCTCTGACATCTTGGTTATATCTGCATCCATTTGTAAATCTGCAGCATAAGTCATAATCTCTGAGTCTTTTCTGTTTTGGGGGCTCCTCCTCCTAGTCATTCTGTTGATGGGTGTTTGAGGGAATGTATAGAGTCCAAATTATTGACCAGAACCCAAGCAAGATGCACCTGTTTTCTTGGGACCTTAGGGTTGCTGGCCTCTTGTTTTCCCAGCCTGTCTTCTGCGGGAGGGGCCTGCCGCACTGTTACTCAGGCAACCCTATTTGGGTGGAGTTGCCCTGAGCCCCTGTGGCGGGGGATGGGCTCAGTGGGAATCAGTCTTTGGGGCTTTTGTTCTCTGGTGGCTTTCCCTGGTGGCTTTCCGTGTCTCTTCCACGAGTCAGAGCAGAAGAGACCGTTTCCAACCCTCAGCCTCAGAGCAGAGAGACCTCAGTCTGTTCTTCAGTGAGCTCTCCAGGCCACACTGTCTCCGTTTCTGTCCGTGCTGCTATAAACTGCAGCGTCCTGGGTTGTGCACCCCTCCACAGCGCCCCCAGTCCTGCCTCCAGGTCGGGGCACGTCTCTGCCCTTTGTGCTTCTAAAACTGCCAGCTGCTCACAGTTCACGCGCGCGTCTCCACCGCTTGGGGTCCTGTCCCAGGGACTGCAGTTCGCGCACGTGCAACTCCGCTGCTGGGGGTTCTGTTCCGGGGACTGCAGTTCGCGTGCACGCGACTCTGCCGCTGGGGGTTCCCACCCCGGGGGTTGCAGTTCACCGGCGGGACCCCGGCGCACCGGGTTTCCGACTCGGAGGCTGCAGTTTGCCTGCGCGCGACCGTCGCTCCGGTTTCTGTCTGGGGGTGCTGCAGTTCGCGCACGCGACCCGGCTGGTCTGATTTTCCACCCCAGGGGCTACCCTAAAGTCCTTTCCCGACGCTACCGGTCTGCGAGTCTGTGCCCCGTCTGCAGCGTGCGAGGCTGTCACTCACTGGTGGTGTAGAATCCCCATGGCCAGGCCCCCTCCCGCTGCCGTATATCCTCCGATATCTGCCCGCAGAATCACGGCTCTCCGCTTGGTACCTCAAAACCAACTGCCTGCGATATTCTGTTTGTAGAGATCCACTAGGATCCACTTGTTTTGTTCCACTAGGTACAAAAGCTGATGGAAGAAGCCTGCTCTATCACAACGCCATTGTGATTTAGTCATTGGTCCTGGCCACTCCTAAGCCTGGCCTAGGCTGTCTTGAACCTCTTGTTATAGCCTACATCTCAGGCTGGTTTCGTGGGTGCTCAGAGTGGTCTGGTAGATATCCAGCTCAATTCCGGGGACCAGTTGAAATAGGGTCCCCTACTCCTCCGCCATCTTTCCCCCCTCCTGGGATACTTTCAAAAGATGGTTTCCATGTCCCAGATATTTCGATTTGGTTGGGCCAGGGAGTAGTTGAGCATTTGGGATTTTTAGAAATTCTTCAGATGACTCTCATGTGCAGCCAAGGCTGAGAACCATTGCTATAGCCCTAGGTTAGTGGTTGTTCAATGTTAATGTGCAATAAGAGTCATTTGGAGAGCTTGTGTGAAATATATTTCTAAGCACCAATGTCAAAGGCTGATACAGTAGGATCCTGGAAATTGTTCTTTTTAAATAAGTAGTCCTAGAAATTTTGATGTAGGTGGTCCATGGACCACAACACTTTGAGTAGCACTGCTTTCGATTATTGTCTGGACAGGTTAGATCAAGGTAGACTGGAATAAGCAAAGATTCAAAGAGAATTTTCAATGGTTGAAATATTGAGGCCTTGCCAGGTGATTTATTACCTTTTCTTTTCTGAGTATCTCAGCTATGTGGAGCTATAACAGCAGAGAAGTGGGGGGCTATAAATAGTGTCCTGTGAAATCCAGGAATCAGTGGGAAACAATAATTGTCTTGGAGCTTGTCAATCGTTATATCATTAATGTCATTATGATACTCTGTCTTATTTCATGTGAATGCCCCTGCCTTGAAGGGGCACTCAAACCACCTTTCTCTGCTTTAGCCTAAAAGGAAATGCTGTAACAAGAGGTTCAAGACAGCCTAGGCCAGGCTTAGGAGTGGCCAGGACCAATGACTAAATCACAATGGCGTTGTGATAGAGCAGGCTTCTTCCATCAGCTTTTGTACCTAGTGGAACTATTTTACTAGTTGAATGGCTTTATAATGGCAACAAAGGGAAAGAGATCTTTTATCAGGATGAGGTTGTAAATCCATTCAAAGGTTCACATCATGAGTCAGGTTCTGCTCCGTTGGTTCGAGGTTCAAAATCAGAGGGAGAGAGCAATCTATCTCAATGGGAACGCACTGAAGTCAAGGTGGTCTTGAAACAGAAAGCACCCACATCTCCCCACCTCCTTCTTATTGGTGGAGAGTCGCTAGGTCCTGGTAATCCACCTCCTCGGGTTAGTACTTATGTGATAGTGGGTGGCTCCAAATTCAGGCCCAGAATGAAGATACTGTTAATGTTTAGAAGGACATGGGTCCTGGGGACCAGTTCTATGGGGCAGTCCCATTCCTGAACAGTGAACCATTCCTCCTGGTCTAACACACCTAAAGTCTGAGTACTTTTTTGAGATTCTTTGAGCAGGGGAAAATGGTAGATTAACAAAAGTTCTTTTCAGTGATTTCTGAAATGAGTTTTTAATGATTTGGAGGTCCTAAATCAACTAAAACTTAGTTTAGTTGAGTTGAATTCAATATACAATTTTTCTCTCTTGGGAGACTTCCTCTTGAAAGCTGGATATGTATAATTTGGCAGATCTAATTATTCTGATTTCCCAAGGATATGTTCTGATTACCCAGGAAAAACTCAGTTTACATCTATTGTCCTCGTATAATTACTAAGATTCTCTCCTTCCAATGAAGAGGGTCCCAGTTTGGGTGACAAACTATACGGAGATTTTTTTAAAATAGTAAATCAATGAGTATAAGTTCTGTCTTTTTTTTTTAAAGTTTGTATTTATTGAAGTAAGAAGTCAGGTTAAGAAATGAAAGTGGGGGAGATATTTGTTTAAAAATAACTATTAAACATTTGCAAAGTGTTCTAAGATGAATTCAATAGGAATCCAACAATAATTTTTAAAAATCTCCTAGGCAGTTAAGACTTTGATGGAAACTGTTGACTCTTCTCTGCCTCAATGCCCTTTCACTTGAGGAATCCACACTTGCTAAAGGCCATCAGATAAAATCATAGCTGGATTTAAAAAGAAAAAAAAAAAACAATTATTTTTGAATCCTACAATAAGCATCTGCTCTGCTACCTAAGACAAGACAGCAGAGAATGAAATCCTTTGTTCCAAGGAGGATCCTCAGGAAATGAGATATAAACAAAATGTTCTGCCATGAAACTATTATCCCTTGAGCAGACAATAATGAGCAGTGCCTCATCCAAAATGAAAAATAAGAAAAAAGAAAGAAGAAAGAAAGAAAAGAAAGACAGAAAGAAAGAAAGAAAGAAAGAAAGAAAGAAAGAAGAAAGAAAGAAAGAAAGAAAGAAAGAAAGAAAGAAAGAAAGAAAG
>NC_058411.1:97078437-97244559 GCF_002201575.2 Neomonachus schauinslandi
AAGAAAGAAAGAAAGAAAGAAAGAAAGAAAGAAAGAAAGAAAGAAAGAAAGAAAGAAAGAAAAAGAAAGAAAGAGAGAAAGGAAATGTGTATGTCTTCAGCATTAACAGAATTGCCAGTACCTGCCACCCAGCCTCATGTCTCTTTCTGGGTCATCACTGGGCTCAGTTTCCAACTCATTTTTAGGTCAACACATTCAAGGTAGGGAATAATGACTATGTCAGCAGCTTCTATGTCATCTTCTCTCCTTTGGTGTTCCAGGTGCCACTAAGGGTGTGGAATTGTGGCTGGTTCATCACATCATCATCATCAACATAGGTAACACTTATTCAATTCACATGGTGTCCACCATATGTCAAGAACTGTGTCAAGCACTCTACATGAAACAACTCACTCTTTACAACCTTACGAGGAGGGACTGTTGTAATCTGCACATAGCAGATGAAACTGAAGCACAGGGAAGTGACTTGCCCAAGTTCCCATGAGTACTAAGATGTGGAGCCAAGAGTGTTTCCTCAAAATGAGGAAACCTGCTTCCAGAGCCTCTGCTCCTAACCTTTCTCTCTACCTCCACTCTAATAAGAATGACAATCTGTATGGCACATAGCTATGTCTGCTGACACCATTTCCCTATCTCTACTTCCCTCCTTCCCTTTATAGCAAAATTCCTCAAATTTCTCAAACCACACAACTAGGCATATAGCCAACACTCAGTGAATAGGTGTTAAAAGGATAAATCTCACGTGCCACTCTGTGATCAATTGGTTATGGCTACCTGAAATCCCATGTTCATAGCAAGTGTTGCCTGAGCTTAGCAAGAAGAGCTTAGCCAGCATCAGTTAGTGATGCAGGAATGGCATCAGGCTTGCCATGCATGTGCCCTCCCCACTCTACCCCTGCATCTTGTCTGTGGGCACAATTCAGACCCAGTGAGCCTGTACCAATGATAACAAAGTTTATGCTTTGTCAAGGGCCCCAGATCAAGCAACTTATTCCACCATTTAACATTCATAACATTAGGAAAAAATATTTCTCTCCTAATTCTCGATACAAATGCCAAGATTCAGTTTGTCTGTTGGCTCCTGATTATCTTCTGGGGAGGCAAAGAATAACTGGTTATCGTTAGTTTTGAACTAATTACATATAACACAGAGAATAAACATTAAGAAATGAAAACTATATGACTTCTAGTGGGGGGGATTTTAACCTTGAATACTGTCCAACAAGAGAATTCAGAGTTTATTTGGAGTTTGAAAGCAATTTTCAAAATGGGTAAAGTATTTATGCAGCCCATCAGAATACCACCAGCCCGAATCATAGGGTGGAATGCAACATTCATGAAAGTCCAATCTGCACCATTACCAATGGACTTAGAGATCCCCTTTGAAAAATTACTCTTCTTCATGCACTCACAAAATATCTTCTGATTGTCTACTGTGTTCTTGACATGGCTTTAGGTCTAGGGAGTTCAGTAGGGGATTAGACGGAGTCCCTGCCTCGAACGTCTTACTTGTCTTCCTCCAATAGCATGATTTTCTGACTGGCTGCTCTCACCCCAGTTACATAGTCAGAATTCAGGTGTCTAAGAGACTTCCATGCTCAGCATCAGCTCTTTGTCTCGTATCACATGGAGTATAAGGTAGTAAGTGGGACAGCCCACGCAGTTTTACTCAGCCTGTCAGTGTTTCATTGGTTTTCCTCAAATCCACAACTTTGTTTTCTTTTATGAAACAAGAGGCAGAATTTTAGTTCCATCACCCAAGTCCAAGTATTACTTTTGCTGGATTCTGGGTATCTTTAAGGTAGTGACTGGCCAGGTTCCTCCTGGGAGAGTGGAGAAGTCTGGTGTGAGAAAGACCTGCAGCAGCATCGTGGGCACCAGGTCTATTCAAGACCCATCAGTCAGACTGAAACTTGGAAGCATCACAGGCATGTGGAACAGGTCTGGGTAGGCACGTGGATGATGTAAAGGGTTCAGTTTTCAATTTCTTGGCCATAAGAGAACTTCGAAAAATCCAAGAAGACAGGCCTGTTAGATAATGGGAAATACAATCAACGAGCCATTCAGCATCCCATCACTGTATTGGTGATCGCTGACTCGCAGGAACTACAGATCAAGGGAAAGAGGGTTGAGGATGGCGTTCTAGGGCACATCAACATTTCACACATTATCTCATCTGACCCTCGCCATAACCACTGTGGTAGGTGGAATGGAGATTATTTTAGTCTTATTTTATAGAAGAGAGATGAGAAGTTCTGAGAGATCAGTTTGCTTAAGGTCTCATGGAACAACATCAAGAATAGGCTTTGTGGGACCCCCTTCTGCAACATCACTACTCTTCAACATGGCCTTCTAGAGAGAAAGACTATATTACCCAGATTCTGTTGTTTCTGCACTTTTGATGATGACTCTGACAACTCCTTCCTTATATATGGGAAAGGGAGAAAAGGTTGTATCAGCTGGATTTCCTCTATATGCTGCAGATGGGACATAAAACCAGAGTCTTAGCCTCTAAGATCTAAGCATCTTAGAAGATTCTTGTCACCCTGCCTGTTGCTGACTACCCTCCAGCTCTAAACACACCTCTTGTTTCCTACTAAAATCTGAGCCAAAGAAATGTAGCTGAAACCCTGACAATTTTTGTATTTTTGTAACACAGTGGTCCAGACAAAGATGAACAGATTCGAGCAAAAAAATTTTTTTAATAAAGCAAGCTAAAAGTAATTTCTTCTTTGTAAATGTCGAGCTTCACCTCTGTGTGCCTTGAAATTCCTTGGCAATGCATTTAATTTTGGGGAATCTGAGTTTATTACAGGAATGTTGGGAGGAAGAAGGCTACGTGCCCTCCCAGCTCAGTGTTAGATTTAACCATGATTGTGTCTGCTTTCGTTTGTTTGAGGTGTTATAACTATGAGACACAGTGATGGTCTGAGTCTCTCCCTTGTCTACCTGGAGTGAAGAGTAAGGTATTTGCTTGGCTCTGTTTAGAGCAGTAACCAGGGGATGGATAAGCAGATCCTGAATTACAGTACCTTTTGAGAAGAGGAGTATGAGCTTATCCCATCCTCTCTATATCTGTCAACAGATTTCCAGAAACTTCAAGGGAACAAAATTAGCCTACAGCACCTCTTGAGAAGTCCAGTGGAGGGCATTGGGACTGGTTTTTCTTAACAGGGCATTACCCCTGGGAGTATGATTTACAAAGAACAGAGTGATAAGAACTACCCCTACCATTTTATCATGCAATTTATCTGGACACTGTGCTAAAAATGTTACTCCGCCATCTCATTTAATATTTGCAAAACACCAGTGAGAAGTATAATTTTCTCCATCTTACAGATGAAAAAAAACAAGACTCAGAGATCTCACATATTTGCCGAAATTCACAAAGCTGGTAAGAAGTAGAGCAGTGAGCGTCTGACTTCAGTGTCCAAAGGGTTCCTCCCACTCTACGGCTGTTGCTTTGCCCAGGTGGGGACTCTGTCCCTGGGCCTGCAGCCCTTTGGAAGGGAGTTCATTTCAAACTCAGCTGGCTGTTTTCTGAGTCAGCCTCCTGTCCTGGATGGGGCTCACACAGCGCCTGATCACACTGTGGTGCGGTGGGGCTGGAGAGCTAGTAAAAAATGGAGGGCAAGGTTGCCACATTTAGCAAATGAAAATCCAAGATGCCTAAGTAAATTTGAATTTCAGATAAACAATGAAAAATTTCTTAATTTTTTTTTTTTTAAGTAGATTCCTTGCCCAACGTGGGGCTTGAACTCATGACCCTGAGATCAAGAGTCTCGTGCTCTACTGTCTGAGCCAGCCAGGCGCCCCAGCAATAAATGATTTCTTAATGTAAGTATGTCCCAGATACCACATAGAATATACTTATGCTGAATTTTTTGTGTGGTCTGTCTGAAATTCAATCTCAACTAGGAGACCCGTATTGAGCCTGGCATCACGAGATGGCCTTCAACCAGCGCAGTGCTGGGCTCTGCTCTGCTTCCCAGCTTGGCTCTTCAGGCAACCCTTCCCCTCCCAAATTTCTCCCATCTCCAGAGACGCAGGCTGCTTTCCTCTCCTTTCACGGTTCCACTTCCTAATCCCAACGGAAAAGTTACCTGGAGTCCTCATACTTCCCAGCTGGTTTCTGGCCCCCCCAAAGAAGCACACACACTCTCTCTAGCTTCCTTTTCCGGGTGTTTCATTAACCATAACAAGAACACCAACAGGGTTGGTAACAGGAGTAACAAGCATGGAGAAAGCCCGAAGCTTCCAAAAGGATTACAATGTTCTCTTGGTATTTATTTCCTGCTTTCTCAGCAACACACCCTCCCCTCCAGCTCCCCCCCCGCCCCCCTCCCCCGCCCCCCGGCCTGGGTCTCTCTGAACTGGTTCTAGACTTCTCCTCAGAGTGGTGCCAGAGTCCGTCAGGCCACAGGCTTCTGGCCATGTCTTTTCATTTCCAGAGCTGCCCGTTCACCAGTCATCCCCCTCCGCTGCCCCTTGACCTGAACAAGGCCAAACGCCATCTTTGCCCCATGCCACTGTGTTGGATGAAGCTGAAGCCAGAGGAGAGGTGCCCCCCTCCTTCACTGACCCACCGGCGTGCCTGTGCAGGAACTATCTCAGGAAACGGACTCCCTTTGCTCTCTATCATGCCGAATCCTTGTCCTCAAATTCCTAAGTCCCGGGCAACTACAGCTATGCTCCTGCTTTAAACCCCTGCTCTCCGTGCCATCGCGTGAGCCTGGTGCTTCCCAATCAGCCAGCACTGCAACTCTCCCGTTTCTCCTGGTTTCTGCCAGTCTGGCTCTCACATGGCTGGGCACCTCAGGATGAGCTGTCATAACCTGGCAGGCCTCTGGCTGATTCTGGACCCCAGAGGTTTTTTTGGTGGGGGGAGGGGAACTGTACAGTGTGCTAAAAAATTAGCTAACATTACAATTTTTTCATTATCACTTCTGCTTCTGGTTTCTCGTTACAAAACAGAAGACCCAGTGCCCAGAGGCCCACGTTCCTGTAATTTCGGGGTGCCTGCACACCCTGGTCCCCCACCTCCCTCCTCCGGTCTCCTGCCAGGCCCCTGTCAGGACTGACAGCCAGTCCTTCACTGGAGAATTACAGGCCTTCCAAACACGAATGGCAGACCATAAATAGACTCCTGATAAACACATTACATAATGGGCGGAGACCCGGGCAAATTATAGTATTTCTTAAAAAATGGGTGGTTAAAACGCTTCCACAAGAAATCATTTATTTTCTCTGATGACTGGATAGGCTACTTTGAGGACTTTTGAAATACATGCATATGGTTATTCTGATTGTCCTTTATAGGTTTAGAACCAACTGGATCTAGTGCTATAAAATATATAGGCATTATAAAATTATGTCTCATTAAATTTAAAGGAAAAGTTTATTGGTAAATCATTGCAAATTTGCTCACTGAATTTACTTCAAAATACTTTTAAGGTTACAGATGGAGTTCCAATCTGCCAAATCCTGTGAAATCAGGTGTCTCTTCATTTTTGCCAATATATGAGTATTAATAGGCAAAAAATGTGGACAAGTGAACAGAATATGGAACTTCACTCTCCTTCTGCTAAGAGTCAGAAGAAAAGAACATGTTTGCCAGCATCTTGATTAAAACACCACAAGCAAAGATGATACTGAGTCTCTTCACTATTCCCCGAAGCAGAAAAATATCTTGTGCTGACTATTGAGAATGGGGCTATTCGGCCTCAGAGTTCAGAAGATGCTATGGTAGATCATTTCACCTAAAAAGTTATCCTACCAAATAATTAAGAAATATCTTTTCTTGCAAGCATTTGAGAACCATTTTGCAAAATAAAGCTTCCCTGATGAATCAATCCATAAACCTATGCAAAATATTAACGTGTCTGTCATACAATTTCTATATTCATCACACTATAAAGTACATCTTAATGGAGAAATGTTTTCTTTCTTTCGTTTTTTTTTTTTAAGATTTTATTTATTTATTTGAGAGATGGGGGAGGAGCAGAGGGAGAGGAACAAACAGAGTCCACTCTGAGCTCAGAGCCTGACGTGGGGCTCGATCCCATGACCCTGAGATCATGACCTAAGCCGAAATGAAGAGTCAGATGCTTAACCGACTGAGCCACCCAGGCACCCATGTTTTCTTCCTCATTTTTGTCAGAAAAGTCAGAGAATTTACCCCACTTGTCCAAATTTGGCTGCATTGTTAGAAGAAATCACAAAACTACAGAGTCACAGATTTTAAAGTTTCAAGGTGCCTTGGTGCCGTGGGGGATGCATTTTACCCCTTTTCCATCATCAGAGTTCATTGGAGGAAGACAGGACAGTACTGGCTTACAGAGAGTGTCCTGGCATCGAGCTCCGCATCGGGCTCCCAGCTCATAGGGGAGTCTGCTTCTCCCTCTCCCTCTGCCTCTGTCCCCAGCTTGTACTCTCTCTCAAATAAGTAAATAAATAAAATCTTTAAAAAAAAAAAAAGAATTCCCACTTGTCTTCATTTTCATGAAAGGTGGATATTCATAAAAATGTAATGAAGACCTGCCTGTCCATAAACATGGTGAAACACAACATTTTCTTATTCCATTCAGCTGAGGACACAGATTTTTTTAAACAATGAACTTAATATTGCAGAAATACACTTCAAAATCGGGGTGGGGGGGGGAGTAGAGAGAAAAGGATGGTGAATACCAAGGGAAATAGAGGGAAAGAGGGAAAGCCCACCCACCGCCTTCCAACAGGGGAACTGAACGTAAGGGGACAGTGAGAGCTTCAAGGCTCCCAATAGCAAGAAAGACACCCTTCTCTTCCTGACACTCCTACCTCCTGGCTTCTGAGATGCTGTGCACTTTGACTCTCCAGCTCTTGACACTTGGCTTCTGCCCCTTTCTCCATCCCTGGGGCTCAGTCCTTAGCATTCTGCTGCAGATCCCCTGCAAGGCTGTTCTTCACTGTGGTGTTGGCCTCCCACTAATCCATCCCAATATGAAGACATGTCCACACCCAGCATTACCCTAAGAGCAGCACACATTCAGAGGCTTTCAGACCGCTTTCCTTGAGATGCCCTGCCATCACGGGAATATACACGAATACATGTGGACGAGCACCTACTGTGTGCAAGCCGCCGCGGGGGATGCATTTTAATCTTTTTACGTCATCAGAGTTAATTGGAGGAATGCAGAACAATATTGGCTCACAGAGAGGGAGCTGGAAGTGGACCCCACCTGGGCAGAGCACATGTGCATGGGACCCATTTACTGCTTTCATCACTTGCCTTCGTGGGACTGAGGCACATCTGGATCCCATTACAATTATGAAAGGTGCAGGCTTCATGCTTGCTCCAAAGCCCAGCTCTGATTTCACAACCAGCCTGGAGAAGCAGGAGGCAAGTAAATACTTCCTGTTCCATTTGTAATCAACATGCACTTGACATCAATAAACTGGGATAATTACATTATCATTATCATTACCATCATTATTACTGGACACAATTGAGGAGACATTAATAGAGATTTCTGCAGGATCCTCTTGGGACAGATGGGACTCACACTGGAGTGGGAGGGTGGAGGAGGATGCCATTTGTCACTTTCCTTAGCCAAGTAGATGAGGCAACTCTTTAAGTGCTCTCAAAAGACATAAAGGAGGGTTGGGGGGTGGGAGGGATGGGGTGGCTGGGTAATGGACTTTGGGGAGGGCATGTGCTATGGTGAACGCTGTGAATTGTGTAAGACTGATGAATCACAGACCTGTACCTCTGAAACAAATAATACATTATATGTTAAGAAAAAAAGGAAGAAGATAGTAGGAAGGGAAAAATGTAGGGGGGAGGAAATCGGAGGGGGAGATGAACCATGAGAGACTATGGACTCTGAGAAACAAACTGAGGGTTCTAGAGGGGAGAGGGGTGGGGGGATGGGTTAGCCTGGTGATGGGTATTTAAGAGGGCACATACTGCATGGAGCACTGGGTGTTATATGCAAACAATGAATCATGGAACACTAAAAAACAAAACAAAACAAAACACACCCAACTGCTTGGGGAAAAAAAAAAAAAAGACGTAAAGATCCGATCCCTAGAACAGCGATCGATGGCTTCTATTGTTTCTTCCACACAAGATGACAACGTTTCCAGGCCTTGGGCATTTTCTGGAACACCAGAACATTGGAGGAGGAGGGATCTTTAAAGAGGTCCAGCCTCTTTTTCTCTTTTTTATTTTATTATTTTATTTTATTTATTTTCTTATTTTATTTTTGCTGTTGAGGAAATGTAGGCCAAGGGACTTGTTAGCACATTCGTTTGTAGAACTCAAACTAGTTTGTAGAACTCAATCAAACTAGAACTTCAGACCTGGCCTGACCACTTCCTCCACTGGCTAGGAAGAGCTGAACCAGGCTACCTTCACTCTTATAGGGCAGTTGTCTCACCAGGAATTAAACTTTCTAATGGCTCAAGACTCCTCACTTTGGCCCTTAGGACTTCTATTGTTCATTATCTAATGTAATATACATATTTGGGAAACAGCCACTTGGCTTCTCCCCTGAAAACAGAATTGCGATGAGTGAACTTCACAACAGACTAGTGTGGGTTGTTAGACACTGGCAAGAATCGTGGAGAGATTTTTTTCCTTTTGAAAAACCTCTATATTGGCGATATATATCTATCTTACTTGGACATATTCTTTGTTGGATGGTTTCCTGTCATCAAATGAGTCCTGAAGGGGTATGGATGGTGGTGGAAAGAGAAACATTATTTTGTGTTATCCATTATTTTGTGTGATATCACACCCACAATCCTGCTGTGTTTTTAGAATTGTTTGTTTGAGCGGTGGGTAAGTCACCCAGTCAATGAAACTAGCTGGTAGTGACAGATGGTAACCAGACTTACTGTGGTGATCACTTTGCCATGTATACAAAGGTTGGTTGAGTCACTATGTCATATACATAAAACTAATAGAATATTATATGTCAATTAGATAGTTCACTAAAAAAGTTGTTTTTAATGAAACAACCTGAGACATCCCTACTCACAAAGCACGTGCACACGCACCCACACGCTACCTTTTTTTTATCTTCATCTTCCTTACTTTTCACTCCATCATTTGTACAGAAATGTATAAAGATAAACAAAACTGCCCACAATCTTTATACTCACAGCCGTGTCTGGTGTCCCCATGCATGGGTGGTAACCACTGGATGGAATCTTCCCTGAATGTATCCCTCACCCTTTGAGTCTTTGACTAATAATAAAAAAAATACTGTTGGTTCTAAAGTTATTTTCATTATGATTGGAAAAAAAACAAAATATGATGAATAAGCAAGTCTTTACTTAGAGCCGCCTCCTCAGGCACTTCTTTGGTGAGCATTTTAAAAGAAAAAATTATGGGACACCTCTTGGCTGCCATGATCAATCATGTCAAAGTGACCCTTTTCAAAGGCAGCTTTTCCATTTAGGAAAAGGACAAAGGAGTCAATCCAGGGTGGCTGCTCTAAAGAACCAGCTGGACAAACGCGGAGAGGTGTCCTTTTCCAAATGTGGGTCTCTGGCTCATTTCCTTCAATTTGTTCACCTTTCTTGTATGAAATGACCTGATTTTCCTCAACATCTTGATGATTTATTGTAAATAAGGGTTATTTATAAGCGATCTTCCTGGAGTACCAGCAGAATTATGTAATGGCTTCCCAAGAGGCCAGCTCAGCCTTGTAACTCCCCTTCTTCCAATTCAGGGCCAAAACAAGAAAATAAAACCTCATTTAACTGTTTATTCAACCCAAATAAATCTGGCTCCGGGGCCTGCCAGGATTTTACAGTGCCAGAGGCAAGGGGGTGAGAAACCAGAAAGGGAAAGGAGGAAAGAGATTTGTAAAATGTGGGCAAAGCAGGGGGAAGAAAACAGCTCACACGGCATGAGCTTCCTGCCTCCGCAGACCCTGTTTATGAAATCTGAGCTCCAGCATCCCCAACACATGGAGCCGGGATACAAAACGGACGGAAAATGAGAAAACGTCAAGCCGTTTCCTGACTTCTCCAGTGTGTTCTCACCTTTTACCGGTTGGGCCCCAGACCGGACAGGTGCGAACAGCATTTCCTTCACATGGGGTCCCTGTTCCCTGGTCCCTGTTCCTTGGGGTTCAGAGGGGCTGCATGCTAGAAGAGACCTCAAAAGGTCATCCATCCCGTCAATCCTGCTGCCTCCAGGCGACAGTGCCCCCCATTGAAGATAGCATACTTTGTTTTAGAATATTCCCCGATCCCCGTTGGTCATCTGTTTCAAGGTTGAACCATTCTGTTTTCAAAATGTTTGCTACTTAGAAGCAAGAGAGAGGGGAGAGCTTTATAAAAAACAAACCCTGCCTTATATTCCTTCCACATGCTCTTCCGTCTGTTACCTTGTGTCCTAGGTGACAGGCAAGGCAAGTAAGTTTTCGCGGCACTGAGGTCGGGGGATGAAACAGGTTGCTTCGGTGTCACAGATCACGGATAACTTATATCCCCCATGACAGCCAGATCTTGTGGCTCTTGGAAAGGCGATCTCTCTGCGTCATTAAAGTATCGAGAAGCAAATGGAAGGCTGAAATGCAGAACCAGTGAGTGTAGGCAACACATTCCAGAATATGAGCTGTGAAGGGATGCACATCCCCACGCAAGTTAACAATGTCCAAAGGAGGCTATTTATTTATTTGATTTTAAGATGGAGGATGCCTGATTGTGTTTATGGGGTAAGCGGAGGGAGACGGTGAAGACAGTGAGGCTGAATAAGCAGGGGGAAATGTTTGAAAGAGGGAATAATTAACAGAGCAAAAGCCTGGCGGGAAGAGGGTAGTCTGTGGTATAGAACTCAGGTGCAGCAATTAACCTTGGACGTCAGAAGGACATCACGTCTTCTGAGATGGCTGGGAAAGAGATGCAGGTGATGGTGCACAAAGACAGCTTGTAGGTAGAAGTGGAGGGAGCCTATCCGATAGCAGGAGTAGAAGTCATCTGCTGAGCGAGGGCGGCAGGGCTTACTGGGGGTTCACGGAGGGTGTGGGGATTCTTAGTGGCCCCCGAGGGAGTAGGAAAGCATCTAGGGGATGAGAAGCTTTGCAGAGCAGACTAGAAGACAGGGAATGAGTGGTGACTTCCATCCAAGGTTGTGTGGGACTTTCTCTAGCATCACTCAGCAGCCCAGGTTTGGGAATGGGGATCTAGGCTGGTTGAGGTAACCCAGAGTCAGAGGTTCACAGGAAAGCGTGTAGAGGGATTGCGATATAGAAATTGAAGATGCTGGTTAGAAGGTTCTGGACTGTGGGGAGGAAGAAACAGAGCCAGAGGAGACTGGATGACAGTGAGAAAAACAGGAGGCAGGAAACCGGATGTCATGAAGGAGTTGAAGAGTCGAAGGCCTGGAAATGAGGATGGTGGGTCAGACGCTGAGACACTGGGATGTGAGACCTTAGAGGTGGAGCAGTTCTGGGAGATGACAGTCTCCAGGGTGGCCTCGAAAATGGGTAGCTAAAGAGGAGTATAAAATGATACGAACAATCTATCCACAACTTGTTCTTTGGGTAGGGAAACCTCTAAGATGTAGGGACACTGGGGCCTTTGCCAGGATCCCCCTTGGTGGTAGGGGGGTGCACAGTGGCCTACCCCTTATTCTTCTTTTCTGACCGTAATTCAAACTCAACATCTTTTTTTAATCCCAAAGGTCCTCTGCACGAAGTTGACGGTTGATACAGCTGCCTGCCCCAGATGCTATATTCTCACATCAGCTCTGTCCTAGGGGGGTGGCCCCGGGCCTCATCCAACCGTCTTTCCTGACAGGGGCACTGACAAAGACTCTTTGCTTGATCAAACTTTAGTCAGTCTCCTGAACCTTCTTTTAGGCCTCTCTGTGCACTTCTTGTAAAATCCGGTTTTAGCAAGAACTCTGCTAAGTCAGTTTAACCAGAACTCCCTCCCCTGGATATCTGATGGGGTTCCACATCCTCCACCCTCCCCCAGGTGGTCTGCTCACCCTGGCCTGTCTTCAGCAAGAATCCTGTCAGGTCAGTTTAGCCAGAATCCCCTTTACCCCTGATGTTTCCTCTTAGTAATTTTCTATTCACAGACCCCAACCCACTCCTTGGCTCTAAATTCCCACTTGCCCATGCCATATTCAGAACTAAGCCCAGTTCTATTCCAGGGTCTCTTATCTCCTATTGTAGTAGTCCTGAATGAAATATATATATATATATATATATATATATATATATATATATATATAAAACAGATCAAATCCAAGCATATATAAAAAAGTTAATATGTCATGAAAAATGGGGCTTATTCCAGAAATGCAAATTGGTCTAAAATTTAAAAATCAATGCAATTAACCACATTAGCAGAGTAAATAAAACGTTTACCCAGAGTAAAAGAAAGCAGAGTAAAAAAAGAAAAACCATATGATCATCTGAATGAAAAAAAAAACAACAAAACTATGTAGACGTTACATACATTTATGATTAAAAACAACAATAACAGCTACCAGAAAACTAGGAATAGAAAGTAATTTCCTCTGCTTGATAAAGGCCATTTACAGAAAAAACTAACAGCTAACATCTGACTTAATGGTGAAAGACTGAAGGCTTTCTCCTAAGATTAGGAACAAGGTATATATGCCTGCTTAAAACACTCCTATTTCAATTGTACAATAAAGGTGCAATAAGGCAAGAAAATAAATAACAGTCATCCAGGTAGGAAGCTGTCTTTATTTTAAGATGACATGATCATTTATTTAGAAGATGCTAAGGAAATCTTTTTTTAAAGTCAGGAGAACTAATAAGTGAGTATGCAACAGCACTAAAATACATGAAATACTTGGGTATAAATTTTACAAAATATGTGTAATATCTGTATTATAAACATATAAAAAACTACAAAACACTGATAGAGAATATTGAAGGATCTAATAAATGACAAGATGGTAATACCATATTCATGGATTAGAAAACTCAATATTGTTAAGATGTTAATTCACTCCAGATAGATCTATAGGTTCATTGCAATTCCAATCAAAAGCTATCTCAGCAAAAACTTTTCTTGTGGAAATCTACAAATTCATTAGAATTTTTTAATGGGAAACTGAAGGAACTAGGATAGCCAAAACAATCTTTAAAAAGAATAAAGTTGGATACTCACACCACCCAATTTTAGGACTCTCCATAAAGCTTCAATAATCAGTACAACGTGGGCTTGATGAAAGAACAGACATATAATAAACCAATGGAAAGGAATAGAGAAACCATCAATAGACCCACACATTTACCTCAATTGACTTTTGTTAAAGGTGCAAAAGCAATTCAATGTTTTCAATAAATGGTACTGGACCAAACAGACAGTCATATGGAAAAAAAAAGTTTAATACTTACCTGCAACATACACAAAACCTAACTCAAAATTGGTAAGAGATAAATACAACAACTAAAACTATAAAACTTTTAGAAGAAACTTAGAAGAAAATCTTTGCTAATTTTCATTTCCTTGAAACATCACAAAAAAGCATGATTCACCTAAGAAAAAATTGGTAAATTGAGCTTCATCAAAATTAAGAACTTTTGCTTTTGACACTGTCAGGAGAATGAAAATACAAGTCAAAATTGGGAGAAAATATTTTTAAATCACATATTTGATAAAGGACTTGAATCCACATATATAAAGAACTCTCAAACTTTAATAAGAAACAAAATTTTTAAGTTGGGGAAATATGTATTTATTTATTTAAAGATTTGTATTTATTTATTTATTTTAAGATTTGTATTTATTTATTTATTTATTTGACAGAGAGAGAGAAGCACAAGTAGGCAGAGAGGCAGGCAGAGGGAGAGGGAGAAGCAGGCTCTCTGCTGAGCAGGGAGCCCGATGCGGGACTCAATCCCAGGACTCTGGGATCATGACCTGAGCTGAAGGCAGCCGCTTAACTGACTGAGCCACCCAGGCACCCCTGGGGGAAATATTTAAACAGATGCTTCACCAACAAAGAAATACAGGTGACAGTAAACACGAAAAGATGCTCAACACTGTGAATCATTTGGGAAATGTTAATTAAAACCACAATGTGTTAATATTACCCATCTACTAAAGAGGCTAATAAAACAACAGCAACAATAAAAACCCCTAAGTATTAAGACTGAAATTCTCATAAATTTTTCATAGAAATGTAAAATGGTACAGTCACTTTGAAAAACAGTTGGGCAATTTCTTAATTTAAACATATGCTCCCTTGCAATCCCTCTTCTAGATATTTATGTAGATATTTACCTGAGTGAAGTAATAGCTAAGGTTCACACAATAACCTGTACATGAATGTTTATAGCAGCTTTACACATAACTGGCAAAAACTGGAACCAAATGTCCTACAAACTTGGGTAAACAAACTGTGGTTTGTATTTATACAAATGAACACTACTCAGCAATAAAAAAGGATAAGCTACAAATACGCAGAACAGCAGGAATGAATCTCAGGTGCATTAAACTAAGCCAGATTCAAATGCTATCTTGTGTAAATCCATTTATATGACATTCTTAAAAAAGCAAACTATAGGGCGCCTGGGTGGCTCAGATGGTTAAGCATCTGCCTTCGGCTCAGGTCATGATCCCAGAGTCCTGGGATCGAGTCCCGCATCGGGCTCCCTGCTCCTTGGGAGCCTGCTTCTCCCTCTGCCTCTCTCTCTCTCTCTGTCTCTCATGAATAAATAAATAAAATCTTAAAAAAAAATGCAAACTATAAGGATAGGAAACAGATAAGTGGTTACCAGGAGTTTTGGGGGAGGGGGAGATGGAATTATTCTGTATTTAAATTGTGGTGGTAGTTCTGCTGTATTTATCAAAACTTACAGAACTGTACATTAAAAAGGGTTACTTTACTGTATATGTATGTATGTTTTATCTTATTTTTTAAATGAAAAAAAAAAACACAAACAAGATTCAGAGGTTAACTGGACTGAGATCCACAATTAGGAGTGGTAAAATTGGGGTTTGAATCCAGTTCTCTCTGACTCCAAAGCTTGTGTTCTTATCCACCAGAGGTGTCACGGGATCCCACCACAAAACAGTGGAAGCTCTGTCAGCCTGGGTTCCTGAATGACTATGTGAAATACAAACCTCTGCATGTTAAGCCACAGATTGTGGGACTGTACGTAACAGATTGTTACGACAGCATAATGTGACCTGACCTGACCGATACAACCATGATGCTGCACTCCCTGGTAGCTTCCTTTTGCAAGACCTGAGGATCTGTGTAAATTTCAGATTATAACCCTGGAACAGCAGAGAAGAGAAAGCTGTTGAGGGTCTAGAATCCCAGACTTTAGAAGCATCTACTCCACTGGCTAGGTGACAAACTCCCACATAACTGGACATCCTGAGTTCAGTCTATAAAGAACTATGAAAGGTGGTGGCCCAGTTGCAAAACTTTGTAGCCTCTGTGACTTGGCCCCCTACGGCTCTGCCCAGGAGCCATTTTCCTTGGTTTTAAGAAGTTAAGTCTCTCCCTGGCAATCTCTCCAAAGGCCAAGCCCTTTGGGCACCAAGAGTATCCAAAGCCTTCCTGTTTGGAATCTAGTGCCCTGGCTGGCTCCTGCACTTTCAGGCTATGTTTTCCTGTGCAGGTTACGATGTTCTGTGGAAAATGTGAAGCAGAAATTGTTGTGATAAGCCCGGAGCGGAGGGGCCTCTGGGGAGCAGCCCTGGTGAGCTGGGTCACCTCATTTCGTGAGGGCCAGCCCTGGGGGAGGCTCCACAAGCTTAATTAAAGCCAGCAGGAGCCTGTTTGAAGCAAGAGGAGCGAAAGAGTGAGGGCAGCAAAGAGCAGGCTAAGCCAAACCCACCTCCTGCTGGAGCCCAAGCTGGGGAGTCCCACAGGCTGGAGCCCAGTCAAAACCAATGCACAGGATGAATGAAGGACAGCACGGGGAGCACTGGGGGCGCCGGGGGGGGGGGCGGGGGAAGGGGCTGGGGAAAAAGGGCAAGGTGGCTGAGCGGGGGGGTGGGGGGAGGAAATCACAGTTCTTTGGAGAAGCAGTTCCTAGGGCAGAGATGCTCGTGATATCAGGGTAACCAGCTGTGGTGCGGGGGTCGAGGAACACAGAAATGCCAAACGAATGTGTTCATCAGAGGTACAGGGACACATTTTAAAGCCAGATATTGCTACCATAGCTTCTTTTAGAAGGTTTGCTCCCAAGTCCCAGCCTGGGGAACCCTCTTCCTTCTGCAGGGTCTCCTTTTCTGCGCTGTTCATTGACCCGTGCGTGGGTAAGTGCGGGGGCAGCAGGGGGTCCAGCTTCGGTCCAGCTTCTCTCCCCATGTATCCCTAACCATAGCTGCTGAGGGCTTCATCTACAGACCTGGCAGATGCTCCCTCTGGTTTCTGGGGCTACTGGCCCCATACCATGCTCTGGGGTTGAGAGGAATAGATATCTTTCCTTCCATAGCCATGAGCTTTGGGAGTGCTTCTGAGAGGACTTGACTTCTGACCAGCAGAGATGATAAAGGGGTTGACAACAGGCCTGAGTATGAATTTGTACCTCTGTACTTTAATTTAGAGTTTGTAAAGCCTTTCCACATGTCTTGTCTCATTTCCCCCAATTAACTACGAGATCATAAGAGCAGTTCTTATTCCCACGTTACAGATGAGGGAATAGAGCCCCCACAAAGTTAAATGACTCCCCAGAGTCATAGGGATAGACTCAGGAGCCTTTCCTACTGCTCCAACTATGACAGCTTTGTTTTTGTTTTTGTTTTTTCTTTCTGTCCGACATGGGACATTAGTAAAAGATTTCATTTGCTAAAAAATAAAATTGTTTAGGGGCGTCTGGGTGGCTCCTTTGGTTAAGCGTCCAACTCTTGATTTGGGCTCAGGTTATGATCTCTGGGTGGTAAGATTGAGCCCTGCATTGGGCTCAGCCCTTCGTTGGGCTCTGCCCTGGGCATGGAGCCTGCTTAAGATTCTCTCTATCTCCCCCCATTCCCCTCCCCCCCCCCCCCCTCTCTCTTTAAAAAAAAAAAAGGAAAAAAGCTTAAAAAAAAGAAAAAAGGAAATGAAATGATTTGCCCAAGTTCATGCTGAATAAGAAAGCAAGGTGGGGCCAGACCCATTTTTTCCTGCTTCCAGGCCAGTTTTCTTTTTCACCCAAAATATGGTTCTGGGCCAGACCTGTGTGGTGTCTTTACTCTGGTAATTCTCAGGCATTACTGTTCTTTCTTGCCAGGGTCCAGATAGAATCTCAGAATTTGAGGGCAGGAAAGAAACTGAGTCCCAGGCCAAAGAACGGGGTTTTACATTTCACCAACCGGGACACCAAGGCCAGGTGGCAATGACTTCCCCCACATCCCACAGCAAGCTAGAGGCAGAAACAGGATGAACCTGGGAGTTCCCAGGTCTTCAGGGCTGGGCTCTTCCACTGCACTGGGAGTCTGCCCCTTCTGCTGCCCCCTTGACCTGGCCTCCCAGGTCACCTTCCCCCAGTCTCAGCCCTGACTTCCTACCTCCGGAAATTCCTGACTCTTTCCTCTCTGACCGCCAATGGCCTCCTCCCTTGGCCTAGGATGGCCCACCCCTCAGAGCCAGGCCAGCGCTCTTGCTCTTTCCTACCAGCTCACTCTTACTGCAGGGTTTCCCCTCCAGCCCCGCCCTGCACTGGGTGCCAGGCGACACAGTTAAGGCTACCTGTGCCCAAGAGGAAAAGGGTCACAATCTGGTACAGAGTGGAAAGGGTGGAGGTGAAGGAGGGAGATGTCCTTCTGGGCAGTTCCCTAATCCTGGAAGACTTTTCATGACGTCTTCCTTGAGAGCCCTTAATGCCGCCATACTGCTGGTGTGGGGCTTAGGAGCAGTCTTTGTCGGGGGAGATCCAGCTCAACCGTTAAGGGCGGGTGGTGGTGGGTCCATGCTCTCCTCCGCCTTAGACTCGTCTGACTCCCAACCCCACCCACCCTGTCTCTGAGGGGCTCATTGAGCTTTGTGTTCCCAACATGTATACACAACACCAGCAACAGTGCTTTGCACATAGCACCAGATATTTGCTTAGTATTTATTCTATATTCTCTTCTAATATTATCATATTATTTATTACTATAATATTTATGTTCTGCTTATTTATAGGATTATACATAATATTTATATATTATAAATATATATTTATTGACATATTATACTTCTATGTCATAATATATTATACATAATATATACTATCCTTATTATATATAATACATGATGATACGTTATATAATACATAATCTATAACTTAAATGTTATTATAATTAATATTAATTGATTATCTAATAATTCCTATATCCCCATATACTTGTGCAGGACCCAACTCCAAGGGAGACAGGAAAGGATCCTGAGCAATATATTTCATGAGTTAGAAGAATGAGAACTAAATCCCAAATATATTTCCCCAAATGCTTTTCTGATTAAGTTTCCAATCTCTTTAAAGACTCCTTAGAACCCTGTTCTCATTAGCTTCCATCCCCTGAATTCCTAGTTTCCTAAGACTGAAATGTACTAGCTTCACCGAGGCTCCTGACACGCTGTAAAATTACTTAATGGTTATCAACAGGATGCTGTGTCCTGGTCAAACCAGACAGCTGCCGGGTCTGAGGGTCCAGGGTGAGCTGGAAGCATGCAATCTGTGAGTTCTGCGAGAGTTCTAGGTTCACAAAGCGCCCACGAGTGTCTGCGCGTCAGGAGGATGGCTCAGTGGTTGGTCTCTACCTCTCCTGTCACCACTTCCATGAGCCTCCGTTTACTCACCTGCAGCAGGGTTGAGTGAAGGAGAGGGAATAATGATCTCTCATGGCAGGGCTATGAGAAATAATTAGAGAAACATTGCAAAGTGTTTGAATGAACAAATTCATCTGAAAAACCATTTGAATGGGTCTCTGGGGAACCACAAACAGACTTTTACAAGTTCACAGTTACTTAGCTAAGATCAGGTGATGATATTTTATTTCAGGAAAAAGCAAACACCATGTGCTAGCTGAGTTGCTCACGCTTGGGCCGAGTGAGGGACATCTGGCAGGAGGGAGGTGAGGGCTGCCCTGTTTCGGCCCCAGCCCTGAGAGGAGCCTTCACCCTTTCCGGTCACAGACCAGCAGCGTCTCCACCAACACCCTGGGTCCTGCCATCTCCCTGCCCAGATGTTTGGCTTTCCCTGACATGCCCTGCCATGACATGCTCTCAGCCGCATGTCTCCTTCCTGGGTTTTCATTTTCTCTGCTTTTGTCTCCTTTTATCAAGTGAAAATGCCCCATAAAAGCTCAATATTTAGTTTTGGCATATGGTGGGAGTTGGCCAAAAGCATTTATCTTCTTTACTTCTCCATTTTCCAGACTATTCGTCAGGAATAAGAGGGTTGTATGTCCTATTTGGCAAATATATTTTTACTTTTTCTTTTTCCCTTCTTCTTTCCTCCCTCCCTCCCTCCCTCCCTTCCTTCCTTCGTTCCTTCTTTCCTTCCTTCCTTCCTTCCTTTCTTCCTTCCTTCCTTCCTTCCTTCCTTCCTTCCTTCCTAATTCTTCTTTCTTTCCTCTTCCCTTCCTTCCTCCCTCCCTCTCTGCTTTCCTCTCTCTCACTCTCTCATTCTTTCTTTCTTTCAGTGATTTTCAGGATTCCTAGCTCTGGGGATAAGGGAGTTCAGCGTGTAGCCACAGATAATCTGTGAGGTGGCAGAAACACTGTAGTCAATCACAACAGCTCAAGAGGGAAATCCTAACGATGCTTTATCCCCGGAGTCACAGAAACTGCTCTGCTCGAGACCTGAAAAGGCCTACCTTCATGCCCCTGGGGAACCAAAGGGGCCTTCTGGGCCTCAGTTCCCACGTCAAGTACCTGCCGCCGCACTCATGCTTTGGCCCTGCCTCTGCTCTTTGGGGCTGTGGGGTCCCTGGGGAGATCAGCCGAGGGTGGGAGGCCCCAGGCTGGGCTGACTATGTGGGTATAGCTATATTATTGTGGCTCATAGCATAGCTTCTCTGGGCCTCCATTTCTTCATAAATAAGTAGGAGAGGCTTAGACTAAGTCAGTGGATTTCAAAATGTTACTTTTAATTGTTTTCAGCAGCGGAATCCTTTTCTCAAAATCTCGCACAGGACGTCATTACAAGAAACACACAAAGGTGGAGCTACCCCGCTTGAAGGTGGGTGGGAGGGCTTGCTCGCTGGCTCCAGGGCCCAGGCTGGGGACAGTGGAGGAGACACCTGCTCTGGTCCTTTCCAGCTCCCATAGTCTGTGATTCAGGGCCCCCGTAGCCCCTGACTCCAACTGAGGATGTTGGAAAGGAGTAAGGAAGCAGAGCACCATCTTGTTGCCCTATTGTCCTGGCATCGCTGCCTGCCTTCTCTGTCCCAAAGTACCTGGTGGGAAGTAGGACCCTCCGGTTCTGACACGGCGTTACGGAAGCGGGGCCAGCCCGCCCCCCACCACGGGCTGCTGTCGCTGTCTTCCTCAGCCTCCCAGTTTCTGAGGCCCTGCAGATGTGAAGGCTGACCTGGGACCTGGGAAAAGGCCTGGCGGGGGGGGGGGGGGAGCTGGTGACCTCACAGGGGAGGAGATCAAAGGAGGCTGAGCTCATCTGACCCAGGCCACAGAGTCAGGGCCGGGGACAGCTGTGAGAACAGAGGGCGGGCACCCGGCACTCCAGGCAGGAGGGAGGAGGCTGGGGCTCCTTTTCCAGCTTCCAGGTGCTACCTGCTTTCCTGCACAAGCATTTTTGTGGTGGACAGTCGAGAGAGAGAGAGGACTGGTAGAACTCCTGGTTGTTTTGTTTCTTTCCACTAATTCCTCATCCTGTACTCCTCTCCCACCTCCTCAGACTTTATGGGAATTTTTGGTTATTCGACACACCCTCTTTCCTGTCAGACCATATTTCATTTCTCACATTCCACTCCGGGGCCTAGGTTAGCACAGCCCAGCCGCCCCGGTTAACCTAGGTGAGATATTAAACTCCACCCGCCCCGGGAGGCACCCATCATCGTCCCTGAGCCGCGGGTTCTCTCCCTGGTGAAACGGAGGTGATAACAGTTCTCATGGTATTTTCAATTAAAAATTCCTGAAATGTTTCCAACATCAGCCAGCCAGAAAGGAGGGTGATAAAGAACAAATGGTGACAAGGAGAGAAAGAAAGAGAGAGAAGGGGGTGGGGTGGGGGAGGGGGAGCAGGCAAGTGAGGAGCCAGAAGTCAGCAAGGGAGCCAGGGAGACCAGAAGCCAGAAAACCG
This sequence comes from Neomonachus schauinslandi, assembly GCF_002201575.2. Classification (NCBI taxonomy): domain Eukaryota; kingdom Metazoa; phylum Chordata; class Mammalia; order Carnivora; family Phocidae; genus Neomonachus; species Neomonachus schauinslandi. The sequence continues at coordinate 97,099,665 of NC_058411.1, forward strand.
AGGGCAAGAAAAGAGAAGCAGTCAGAAGAAAGATGAAGAAAAAGGGGGGCGGATTAAGCTGCGAAAGTGGAATGGGAGGCCCGAGAGAGAGCAGGACCAGCCAAAAGATAAAGCGCTTTGGCTCTAAGTCCAAAAAGTGCAACAAAGTGAGCCGGCACGTCCTGGGCATTCATTAGCCGACTTTCCTGTAGTGTCCTTAATGATCCTCCCTTTATGATCCTTTATCTTCGTCTTTCTCATACTAACCAGAGGGCCCACCCCCGAAATGTACCTGAAGCCACAGGGAAGGGAGTCACGAGGTCTAAACCTTTTAGCAAAGGAGGACCCTTTTATCCCAAAGGCTTTTGTTGGCTTTCCAGCAATTACAGAGGACCGAGCCCAGCCCTGGCCTCCTAGGCACGTCCTTGACAAATTCATTCTGTTGAAACCGATGTGGTCACCCATCCTGTCGGGGAGGGAGGTCCTCAGGCAAAGATAAACAGCGGAGAGATGGGGAAGGGCCGTTATGTAACATTCCCAAACACACCACTTCAGAGAGCGTGCGGAGGAGGAAATGAGAAACCAGTCATTTCAAAGGCAAAAAAGCAAACTAAAACCCCCACAGGCACCCACTTCCACACAGAGCTGTGCCGAGGAGGGAAGTCACTGCATCGACAGGATCCGCTGCCACCGGGAAGCTGCTTGTGGAGTTCTCTGCAGGAAATAGCCACAGAAATGGTCTCCTCCAAAGAGTGTGGGATCCCCCTCCTGTGTCCCCCCAGCCCAGGCAACCGTGCCACCCACCACCCAGAAACCCCGGCACAGTCTACCTGGCTGCCTCCTCTTCCCCCTGCCGCCATTGTTGTTCATCACCATGTGTGGGAGCACTTCCTCCCTCCACCTCCTCTGTAACCGCCTGGCCCAGGCCACCACCCCCTCTCTCTCCAGGGGTATGGTCTGGTGGTGGCTTCCCGGTGGCCTCCCTGCAGTCACTCTGGCTGCCCCGAATCCACTGCCCACCCCACGGCCCGTGGATCTACAAATGTGACTCTCGTGGCGTTTCACCACTGAGAGCCTGCCCATGGCTTCCGGCTGTCCTTGAGTCGGGTCAACAGACTCAAGGTGAGCGTGGCCCCCAGGCTGCTGGCCCACCCTGTGACTCTCCCACCCTGCACCGCTGGATGCCGGGCGTCCTTCCTGTCCCCTATCGACGGCCCGGTTCCCTTCTGCAGGGCAGGGTCTCTCCTTTCTGTGGCATCGGACTCACCCTGAGAACTTGCTGAGGGAAGGGAAAGATCAAAGGAGGGGCCGTACGTTCTCCCGGGCTAGCGGGTTTCTCGGCTGTTCTGTGGTCTTTGCCTCCCTAGTAACTGTGGTACATCCTGACACGAGGTCGTACCAGGCAACCCAGGGTCCTTGGAAACTCCCCAGTGGTGCCCACGCCTCCTTACTTCCAACATCTGTTCCCACTGACAGACCACCTGCTAACTCTCGATGAGTTTTAAGCAGTTGTTTTCCTGAAGGTTTAAGAGAACATCCCCAAACTGTATCCAGTGAGAGTGGGGCAGTTCTGACGTAGGCTAACTTGTCCCTTGGGCTGGAGCTAGGTTCAGGTATGAGCCTTGTTTGAGGCGATTCTGCCCCTACTCCTCCACCCTCACTACCTCCTCAAGCACCTTTGTACCTACTTTCGGTCTCCTTGAATACCCCACATCCAAAGCTGTTATGGCCTCAATATCGGTGTCCCCCAAAATTCCTAGGTCGAAGCCCTAACCTCTAATGTGATGGCAATAGGAGGTGGGGCTTTGGGGGGTAATTAGATCGAGATGCAGTCATGAGGGTGGGGGCCCCCATAATGGGACTAGGGCCCTTATAAAAAGAGGAAGACATGTTCACACACTGAGGACAGGCCAGGTGAGGCCACAGTGAGAGGGCAGCCATCTGTAACCCAGAGAGAAGGCCCTCACCAGACGCTGAATCTGACAGCACCTTGACTCTGGACTTGTAGCCTCCAGAACTATGAGAAATAAATGTCTGCCATAGAAACCACTTAGTCCACGGCATTTTATCAAGGTGCCCCAAGCTAAGACAGAAACCCAGTCCGCCTTCCTCAGGATTCTCACACTCTCCACGGGACATCAGAGCCCTCTCCTGTCCACCATGGCCTTGGCTCAGAGCTGGCAGAGGCTAATGGGCCATGCCTCTTCCCAGGCTTTTCCCCGCTTGGAGGGACAGAGTGCTAAGTGACCACTTCATTTGCAGTTTGGTCTTTATCCCTGGGGGATGCTCCGCCCTGCTTTCTCTCTCAATCACCTATGAGCATGTGCCAATGTGCAAAGTAAATCTTTTTTTCTGAGGATGCCACAGTGTGGTCTACGATGAAAACTTCTTTTTTTTTTTTTAAGTCATTGTGATTTTATTCTATTTTTTTTTTTTTTAATTTTTAAAAGGTTATTTATTTGAGAGCGAGAATGAGCAGGGGCGAGGAGCAGAGGGAGAGGGAGAAGAAGCAGACTCTCCACTGAGCAGGGAGCCAGACTCAGGGCTCTATCCTGGGACCCTGAGATCATGACCTGAGCTGAAGACAGATGCTTAACCATCTGAGCCACCCAGGCACCCGATGTGATTTTGAACATACTGGTGGGTGTGCAGTGCTATCTGATTGTGGTTTAATTTGCATTTCCCTGCTTTCTTAATGTGCTATGGCCATTTGTATATCTGCCTTTGTAAATTTGTTGAATATTAATGTTGAAATTATCTCTTGAAATAGAAGTTATCGAATATCTGTTTAAGATTGATTTCTCTTTTTTATTACTGAGGTGTAGGGATTCTTTTTATGTATCCAGGAGATCAGTCCTTTCTCAGATACCTAGCTTGCAAATTTTCTATCAGTCTCTGGCTTGCCTATTTATTTTCTTAATGATGTTGAAAACCTTTTTTTTTTTTTTTCTATTTACATGACTTTGATTTTATGAAATAGCTCTGGTCTTTTTATGTTGTATGCATATTTGCCTCCTTCCTGAACTGTGTTCATTACAAAGAGTTCCTTGCCTCTGCCCCCACCCCCACATTAACTGAAACTGCAATTCTCTGCCCTCATTCAGGAAGGAGGGCACTATCTTCACATCATTTCTCTGTGATGTCCCCAGTTTCTCTCTGGAAAGTAAGGGAGGGTCTACTTCAGTTCTTCCCCACGGGCATGCTTCTCCTTCAGACTGGAATATTCCTGCCTCCCCAGTTCCTTTTATCCAACTGGCTTCTGTTTGTCTTCTACTTCTCAGCCCGAAGTTCCCCAGAGAGTTCATTCATTCATTCATTCATTCATCCATTCACTCCTTACTCTATACGAGGCCCTGGCTCAGATATCGGAAATACAATGAGCCAAGACAAGCATGTCCCTTGTGGAGCTCGCTGTCTTGTGGGAGCGGCCAATCAAGTTGATGGACATAGGAGTGCAACTGTGATGAGCTCCAGGAATGCATTACTTGGGAACTGGACCTAGTTAGGAAGGTCAGGGAAGCTGAATTAGACAACAGGAGAGACATGAGCCTTCCAAGCAGAGGAGGAACCTGTACAAAGGCCGTTTGTCAGGAGGCAAAGCCCGTATCAGAGCCTAAAAGAGGGCTGGGGTGGTTGGGGCAGAGAGTGCAGCCGCGTCCAGTATGAGTTGGGGGAGGGAGGGAAGGGCAGAATATCCAGGACTATGTAGAAGATGCTCTGGAGCTTGTTTTGATTCTCAGAGCGAAGAGCCATTGAGGTTGTACGTGGGGGATGGGGGGTGGGCGTAGAAGGGTAGAGGAGTAGAAGTAAGGGATAGAGGGTGCCATAATCAGGTTTTTCCTTTGAGGCTAGCACTGTGGCTGCTGTATAGGATGGATTGCAGGGGCCCCGTGGCGGGGAGGTGAAGCTGGGTGGGGGGCTACAGTGATGCTGGCAGAAGATGCTGATTCTGCTGAAGACAAGGGCTGTGGGGGTGCAGATACTTAGGGAACACAATCAAGGGGCTCTGGTATGGGATTGGTAATAGGGAGTGTGCAGTATGAGGATGATTCCCCACTTACTGGCTTCCACACTGTGGGGAGTGGGGGTAGTGTGCTGAGATGGGTAGGACCACAATAGGACCTGGTGTGGGAGGGCAGATCATAAGTTCTTCCAGTTCAAACCCACCTGGCACCTAGTACTGTTGTAATTAATCATTATCTGGGTAGTTACGTGTTTATGGTATGAATTTTCTGGAAATTACTGTCTCCATGAGGGCGGGACTTGAATTGGTCTTATTCACCAGGAAATCCGCAAGGCCTGACTTGCTGGCATTCAGCAAATGTTTGCTGAATAAATTAGTGACCATCTGCCTCACTCTATCTGCCCAGGGGAAATCACTGTTTGAAATATTCACCATTTCTGTAGCCTCCATGCATCCCAAACAGAATTTGTTACTAACTTCACATGTTGGAGTTGAAAAAGCACTGGGCTGAGAGTCAACAGATCTGGGTTGGAGTCCCACTAGTTATGTGCTGTACTAGCAAAAGGTCCATAGACAAGTCCGAAATATTCAGAAATATGTTCCCTCTGGGGTAGAACAACCTGGAAGCCAGGCCAGTCTGAATATAACACGGTGAACCAAGAAGCCGTGATTCTTGTTCTGAAGGTGTTAGCTCTCACGTGTGCTGCAATGGTTCATTGTATTTCCTTCTATTTCATTTGATTTCATTTCATCTTTGATTATTCTTTAATGGTGGGGTCCCAGAAGAACCTGAGAATAGATCAGGATCTCCAAGAAGGGACTAAGTTTTCCCCCAACAGTGGGGGGCTGCCCCAAAAGGACTTTCTCTAGGAGACATTTCTCCAGGAGACATGTGCCTCTCATCATTCTTTCCTGGGGAAGAAGTGGGATGTGAGAGGGGCCCGGGTGTGAGCGCTGAGTCACGCGGGGAGGGGAGGAGTGCTGACCCAGCCTGCTGGATGACTGTGGACAAGCACTGCCCACCCCCCAGGCCGGGCCCGAGTTCTGCAGAGAGAATGAAGGCCTTGAACTAATTTGCACTTTATATGCTTATTCCCGGAGTGAAACTACGCATCTGAGGGTGTTGCATAACCAGAAGAGGTAGCAGTTTACAAGACCAAAGTCAAGGAGGGCCAGAGCTGGTGGGATGAGGCTGTTGACCCGAGACATGAGGAGGCACGAGTTCAGATCTCCAGTTGCCTGGGGTCATTTCTGGCAGTTTGTCACTAGGGTGCCCCCTGAACCCCACTGTAAAGTTGGCCCCCCATTGTTTCCTATCATAGCGCCCTCCTTTAGGAATAAACCATAAAAATGACACAATTTTATTTTATTTTTTATTTTATTTAAAATAAGCTAAGTTTTAATGAATGAGGCCTGATTATTTACCTAAGTGCAGGAGAATAGTGATTGATCTTACAGGCTCTCTTAAATCTGCTTTGCTGTTACTTTTCGTAAAGCATCTCCAGATTGAAATTTTTTTTTTTGAGTGAATGGACCTATTTTATTTTATTTTATTCTATTTTCAGCCATCAGAAAAGATGAATACCCACCATTTGCATTGACATGGTCAGAACTGGAGGGGATTATGCTAAGTGAAGTAAGTCAAGCAGAGAAAGACAATTATCATATGGTTTCACTCATATGAGGAATATAAGCAATAGCACAGAGGACAATAGGGGAAAAGAGGGAAACCAGAGGGGGAGAAATCAGAGAGGGAGAACCATGAGAAACTATGGACCCCAAGAAACAATCTGGGGGTTTCAGAGGGGAGGAGGTAACAGGGCGATGGGTATTGAGGAAGGCACGTGCTGTGATGAACACTGGGTGTTATACTTAACTAATGAATCACTGAACACTGCATCCAGGACTAATTATGTACTATACAGTGGCAAACTGAACATAATACCAAAAAATGACACAATTTTAAGTTAAATATTGATTAAGTTTTAAACATGGCTCTGCCACTAGGCCATGTTTTATTAAATGCCTACGCTGTATGAATAGCATTTAGCACAGGGCCTATCAGGCACAGATTAAGTGGAGGTCTTGGGTGGATGAATGGATGGATGGATGCATGGATGGATGGACGGATGGATGTGTGAGCCAGTGAGCATGGAAACAGATCGCAAGCATCAGTGTACCCTATTGTGCTGGGATGGCTGCCTTCTATTTTTTTGATAAGTTCACTCCCTCTTCCCAGTAACTGCTCCCCCTCCCTATGCTAGCAGAGGCTGTCCCTGGGAGAAAGGCTCAGAGCTCCTCAGCTTGCTTGCCAGACTTGGCAATGGGACTCTTCACTGATTGTGTGGCTGCCGTCCTGACTGTCTCAGCCTTTATGACCAGAGGGTTCAAAATTAGGCAGATCCTGAAGATCATTTCAGGGGGACCAGCTGCCACCCAATTTCTTGTTTGCCAGAAGTCTGCCAAGACCTCGAAGACTGTGGTTCTGATGGTGACAGCAGTTCCATTATTTTGTCCTCAGTCATCAGGCCTGTGCTGAGCACTTTGCAAACATTGTCATCCATTCTCCCAAGCCACCCTGGGAGGTAGATGCCATTCTTACCTTCGTTGCCCAAAGGTGGGCACTGAGGCCCAGAGGCGGCCTTGCCCAAGGTCATGCCAACAGCAATGGGCTGAGCTAAATTGGGATCCAGGGCAGTCTCTGTATAGATGCCATGCCCTTACTCATTAAAATCTATTTCTTCTTGTCCTAAAAGTGTGTTCCTTTCAGTTGAGTTCAGCCCCAGCTGTGAGATTTCTATTCTAGGGTTCATATTGGGTCTCCAAGTAATGCCCAATTGCAAAGCGGGCGGGTGTGGAGAGGGCTGCTGCATCCTGGGGAGAGGAAATATTTTGATTTTTGAGTGTCAATGGTGCATACAAGTTCTGCAGATTGTCCTCCAGGGGCGGGAGGCTATACTTTCAGGAAATGCTCAAGTGTCCGCTCTGGATGCAATCAGCCCAGGGAGGAGGGCCAGGTGCCCAGCCCCCGAATGCCAGCTTTGGGCCCAGGGCAGCCATGCCTCCTGCCCCATGGCTACCCCGGCAGAAGGCCTGATGCTGAAGCTCTGCTTCAACCGCGCTCACCTCTTTCTCAATGCATTTATTTCCATTTTAAACAGTAAGGATTAAAAAAAAAAAGGATCAAATTTAGGAATTAAATCCCCAAGTGTGCCAAATGCAGACTCTGACACACCAAGGACTGATAAGCATTTCAGAAAGCACCATCTTCAAGTAACAGAAATGCTCCCAAATTAGTGCTTTTAACCCCTTTGTTTTAATTGCTTGGATAAAGATCAACTCTGAACCAAGCCTGGAACCAATAGGCTGTTGTTTCTTCTGTTTGTATCAATCTTATAGCTGTTGCTTTGCTAGGATTAATATGTCTCTGAGGGGTTTCAACACTGTCCTCCCTGGTGGATTTGCAGAGCCCATAATGTCATGTAATCGGGACCATGTTATTTTTGTCTGAATATCTAGGAGTGATGTAAGAGGAAAAGGAAACTAGCTAACTCCCAACCATTTGACTGACCAAAGGTTAAATTAGTCTTGGCCTTTCCCCAGCTGGACAGAATGCTGCTCAGTCAAACATTTATTCCACCCAGCAGAATGGAAGTCCTCTTCCTTTCTCCCTGAGTTGTTTTCCTTAGATATCCTTCCCCCATCGTGCCCCTAAATAATACACTGATGTTCTCGATCCCCTGTCCCTCCCCGCCATCTTCATGTTGTTCATTATGGATCATTAGCACGGCGGGGGGGGAACTGGGTAGAAAAGCCAGACAAGGTGGAAATAGATCCTGACATTGGAACTGGAAACAAGTTTTTCTCAAGAAAGACTGCAGGCCATTAGGTTGTCCAGGCAAGGAGGACACCCTGCTTGCCCTTGGCCCTCATCAACAGTGCAGACACCCAGCTTGGCCGGGATCTCAGGAACACCCTGATGACTCTGATAGGAGCTCCTTCTGAAGCTGCCATGCGGGGTAAGCCAAAAACCCCACCCAAGCCTAGTAGTTGGTCCTCTTGTAAGACACATAGACATGTTGACTTCGACTCTATCAAACTTACTCTTCTTGCAAGGATAGGAAGCTCTCTCAGGACCTGAGGGTGGGTCTTGAAAAATTAACGTCTCTCCATTGATGCTAACTGTTTTGTACTTGAAGACACTTCTGGGCAAGAGTTGGGGCTACTGAGTGATACGCCTGACCCAGGCAAATAGTCCCTTTTCTGTCTGGCATTTTTCTTTAGTTGGCAAGCAGAAATTCATCCAGTGGCAGACTACAGCTTTCTGAAAGAGTGTCTCCTCTCCCAGGAGTGGGGGACACTGTGGTAGAGGGACTCTGGAGCTAGAAGACCTGTAGAAACAACAGCTAGCATGGCTTAAGACCTCAACAGGTGTGGGCCAAGCACCTTCTGTGCCTTACTCTCTTTAGCCTGGGCAGCGATCCCAGGAGGCAGGTCCTTTTGTGGTCCCCATTTTCAGAGAAGGAAATTGAGACTTTGAGAGTTTGTGTCATGGGCCTAACATCACAGGGGCGGTGGGACACCACTCTGGGATCGTTGGGACCGCTTTCCTAGGCGGCTCGATACTGCTTCCGCAAGAGTGGGCTGTGGACTCAGCCTCAGTTTCTTTCTCCCTAAAATGAGAACAGTAAAATTTGTCTTTCCTACAGGGGTGGTTATAAGACCGGAGTGAGGCACGGATGTGGAAAGAACAGCGCTGTGAGGCAGCATGCAAATGTTTTGGCTTTTATTTCTATGGCTGAGAATTGATGAGCCTTAGGGACCCACTGTCTCACAAGCTTCTGTTTGTAGTCCAAGGTCTTATAATGTACAGGATAGTTTTTGGTGATGGCGGCCCTTGTGATGGTGGTAGTGATATTTCATTTCTTAAAGGATGAGTGTAAAAAAAGTAGGAACAAGAAAATAGGAAAGCGATCTAAGAAAACAAGGGCAACATGGTGGCCAGGAGAGAGAAGACAAAATGTTGAAGAATCAACCCTTACTCAGTTATTTTCCCTCTTACCTCCTAGCCTGAAGTCCATTTGGTTATCCTCATCCAGCCAAATTCTGTCAAGTGCATTCCCCAAAGAGCTCTCACATCTGACTTCTCTCCTTCCTCTCTGTTACTACTGATTTGGTTCAAGTGCCAATCAGCACTCACCTTGACTTTGTCATGGGTTTCTACCTACTCTCCATGCCTCAAGTCTTATCTTTTTCCTTCATCCTGCCCTCAGAAATCTTACTCTTCAAAGGCTACACCATCCCCTGAAAAATAAAATCTAAATTCTGAGCATAAGTCACTACCCTCAATGACCCAGACCCTACTAGGACCTGCAGACTCAGGCAAACTACATCTCTCAGGCCTGCTCTACATCTCTCATGGCCACTGCCCATGCATGACATTTCCTCTGTGCTTTTAAGATTTGGGGGGTGGGAAAGATGTCCTTCCCTTCCTTATCCAGCAAACTCCTATGCATCCTGCAAGGTCCAACTCATGAATTGTCTGTCTGTGTATTTTGATGACACTGTATTAAAATTATCCAATAGTATTGTAATTATTCGACACCTATAATTCTTCCTCGGGGTTTCTTACCCGTGGGAACTATTTATTAGCCTCTATAAATCCCCTGTCCTGGTGTCTGGCACATAAAGGCACTTGGGAGAAGTTGCCTGAAAGGATGAATGACCCTCTAAGATGGGAGTTGGGTTTGTGCAAGATGGTTGATTCTTTCTCTTCTCTTCACTCAGTTCACTGGCTGTGTTCGACAAATTTTCATGAGTTTTCCAACAACTATAGAGATTGTATTCATGTCTCATGATGTGGTATGGCTATTTCTGATTCTTCCTGAGCTGGGGAAGTGGGTGGTATGGTAAAATATCTTAAAGCAAGCAAGCAAAAAATGCTTTTTAAAGTATATCCAAACAAACACTTTTATTGAACTCTGAAGAGTCTTGGAAAAGAGTTTGGTTCAGCACAAGGTTTAAACAAAATCTCTGCCAGCAAATTAATTCAGGGAAATGAGCCCCACACCTCCCTTCTTCTGTTCTTCTCATTGGTTTAACAAAAAGGATTGGAAGGTCATTGACAACACTGTGTTATCCAAAGGAGCAAAATTCAGAGCTATTCTTTCCATCAAAAAGAAACACTATAAACTCTGGGAGCAGATGCATATTTCTGCTATTTTTTCATAAAAACCTATTCCAGTTCAGTGGGTTAACCACAGCTATTTTGGAGATACACTGTATTAAGTGTAAAGCCCCAAAGCCAAAATGTCTTAGACATTTTAATTTTCTAGTTGCTATTCATTGATATATATATGTATTTGTTCTAAATTTGTTCTGAATTTTCCCCACCAACCAGCATACATAATAATCTAAAAATAGAAATAGATTTAACTTTTAATGTTTACTAGTCTGATTACAAATGGGTATTAAATTGTGTGTGGTTAAAAGTGACAGCAACAACTTCAGCCAAGTTAAAATGAATAACTTCCACAGAAAGCTTCTCCTTAGAACTATTTCTTGGGCTTAGCCAGAGTTCTAGATAAAACCAATTTATTTTCTGGGAAGTTACTATGCTAGCAACAGTTATCTGGTTCAGTGATTCCCAAACACCAAACCCAAAATTAGTGGAGGGCAGGTGGCAAATGGATCTCAAAAGGAGATTTTCAAAAGTGCTATTCCCAGAGCCACCAGATCCATCCTGATTTGAGGTGTCTGGGCGGAGCCTGGAGACCCATACTTTTGCAAAGCCCCAACTGATTTTGATGCAAAGCTGGGTCTGGGATCCACCCCACGCCATCCCTTAGCTTGCACAGGTGTAACTTAAGGTCACACCTTCGTCATTCTCTAGGTGGCCACTCTGTTCAGGGACCCAGAAGGTGTGAGGTGATGGCCTGCCTGCTGGTGTTCCATGGCAAGAGCCACAGGCTAAATGAAAATGTGTTTGCCACTCAGAGAGCTAGACTTTGGTGTCCATGGTTCAGTCAACAGCCTGTTCATGTGTAAGTGATTTGTCACAGATTACTCTGGAGTTACTCTATTGTGCAAGAGAACTGGAATGGTCTAAGTAAAACCACCCCTCAGCAGCCTCTGCTCTCACGAATCCTGAAGTTTTTCTCAGATCAGGGTGGGATGGATCGAATCTCTCAAGCTAGAATCTTCTTTTCACCTGGTACCGATCTGGCCCATGCATCTAAATACAAGGGCCTAATCTACCAGGTCAGCAGAAACCAGAGACTTCAGCCTGTTGGGCAACCTGCAGGTCAGAGCCTGACTGATGGATAAACTCACTGGGGAAAGGCCTCAAGGGTGAATGGGGGTGCAGTTACCTTAGAAGTAAGGGCTGGACCCTTTTATTTTGCAAGCTGGATGAAGCAGAAACCTAGCAGGTTATCAGGGCATGGCTGTGTCCAACGCAGCAGTTGTGACCACCAGACATCAAATCATTTCCTTCAATTTGAATCATTAAGGATCTTAGAAGTCCTTCTTTGTCATCAGATATGTACAACAGATTTTAAAGAATATTTTAAACATTTAAATTATCTCATCCACAAAAATGGGAAAAACGGTTTAAAAAAATCATTCCAACTTAATGTACTATTCCCATCTAGGCAGAGAAAGTACTTTAAATTTGGAAAAAGGTAGCCTAATCTTTACCTCCATTTTTTTTTCAGTAATAAGTTGGAATGGGTAGGGGTGCCTGGGTGGCTCAGTCTGTTAAGTGTCTGCTTTCGGCTCAGGTCACGATCCCAGGATCCTGGGATGGGACCCCGCATCGGGGGGGGGGGGGGGGCGGTCCCTGCTCAGCGGGGAGCCTGCTTCCCCTTCTGCCCCTCCCCCCAGCTCATTCTCTCTCTCTCTCTCTCAAATAAATAAATAAATGAATATATCTTTAAAAAAATAAGTTGGAATGGGTAGATAGAGATTTGTATTTCTGCTTTTTAATAGTTCCTTGATTTATTATAAGATGAATTTCACCCGAGGAAAGACAATTATAGATAGAGTATTAAGTAGCACAAATCCAAGTGTTCAGGAGATTTACTCTAGGAGTAGGGAACATTTCAAAACCTCAACAAATCTTACAAGTTTCACCCTCACCCCAGACATTTATTATATCTAGAGTTGTATGAGACAAGTCCAAGAGGCATTGTTCTTCAAGGTGAAACGAGCTTTAGCAAGGCCCTCATCCAGTCCTGTGTTTACAGATGAGGCATCAAGGCCCGAGCGGCTGTGTCCTGTCTCATGTCACAGAGGTGTTAGCGGCTTGGGACACTGGGATCCTGATAACGCACACACGGCGTGGCCCTTGCTTTCCAACCGTGAATGGCTAACCCTGGAATGAGAGATTAAGACCCTTCGACCAAAGGAAACAATTGTGCTGCTTACATGTGTGCTCAGTGCAGACAATGAACTCTGTCATGGCATAGTCCTGTTTTCAGGATCTTCAGTTTCTCCCCAGTCTCAAGAAATCAGCAATTTTTATTTATTTATTTATTCTTAAAGATTTATTTATTTGACAGAGAGAGACACAGAGAGAGGGGGAACACAAGCAGGGGGAGTGGGAGAGGGAGAAGCAGGCTTCCCGCCGAGCAGGGAGCCCGATGCGGGGCTCCATCCCAGGACCCTGGGACCATGACGTGAGCCGAAGGCAGACGCTTAACCGACTGAGCCCCCCAGGTGCCCCGAAATCAGCAATTTTTAAAAGAGGCACTTTTCCTGTTCCATGTTCAAGGCAAAGGAAGGATCTGAATGGCCAGCACATGGTCCTTCCTTCTCTTTGGCCGATGTCAAGAACAGTGCCCGTGAGGATTCATTCCCTCTGTCCAGTCACCACCTTGTTCTCCACTTGTCCTTCAGATCAGAGAACAGCTCCTAGGTCTATCTTCCCACTCAGGACACCCATGGGCTCCCGCAGAGAGCAGCTGTAATGGGGTAGAGGCACTCACTGCTTTCTGGTTTCCCTCTCCCTTCCTACTCTTCCCCTCTTCCTTGCTGATGATTTGCGCCCGTCCCAGATATCTGAAGCCTGAGGTGTACTGAATGAGTCCCACACCACATGTTAGTAGCTGGAGGCTTCTCTCCACTTCACCCCATCCTGGGGACATTGACAGCACAGCCGACCCCCAAAAGGAAACCTTGCCATCTGAGTTTCCTTTCGCTGCTAATTCAGTAGGCATTCCACCAACAGTGCATTTCCTGATTTAAGTTTTTTTAAGTTTCTTTCAGGGGCTGCATTAGCACAATATTCCTCAAGATTGTGGTATGATATTCTTTCCTTTTCCTTCCTAGCGATTTATCTGTGAGGGTTGCTCTGATGGGCAGACATAATCCTGGTATCGGGGTCCAAGCCATGACAACGATGTGTGGGTTCTCTGCTGACCCCAAAGGGAATTCACTCCATAAACCAGCTTTCAAAGTGTTAGTTCTTGTTGGTGGCACTTGCAAATTATTACTATACACATATCTGACTATTAATACAAATGTGTTTTTTATGACGGAGAGTTTCAAAAATCTTTTGGCATTCGAAGAGCCACTGCCCTGACATCCACCGGCCTCATCCGCAAGCTGGGGAGTTAGGGGAGGGCTGTTGCGATAAATAAGTCCTGTGTGTGGATGTGCGCTCAACACTGCCGGAGACGCTCAGCAGCTGCAAAAGGAGGGTATGCCCGTAACGCTCCCCCAACTGCAGCTGAACGATGGTAGATCTGTACCAGAATAACAAAAGCGCTCAGATGCTAGTGTGAGGATGTGGTCACCCACAGTCCTCCGGGAGGCGGTGGGCGTCTGAGAGCTGGCTGGGCGGGAAGGACAGGGCTCCATCCATCACCTTCAGAGCAAGCATGCTGGGTAGGGGTGCATCCCCGGTGGGCTCCACGGGGCAAACAGGCATCCCATTTGCATTTCTTTGTTGCACTGTTTGCATTTTGCACGTCACCACCTGTCTACTCAAAGGTAGAAGTTCATTAAAATATCCTCCAGCAGTCCTCCTTCCCAGGAGATGGGGTTTCCCTTTTCCCACAGGATTCTCCCCTCGGGCCCAACCCTTGACGGCGGGGAAGCCCAGACAACTCTTTCTCTTCAAGACAAAGGAACTTTCCCCTCAGAAGCTTCTCCTTTGTTTTCTGAGCCCCTTCTTCTCATTTATATCAACAGTTTATGTCTCCCTTGGACATGCCTGTCCTACTCTGCTAAGTCTCTCCTGATTAACTGTGTGGATCAGAGTTAAGCGCTTGACTCTAGTGCTTGACTGTATTCTCATAAACTTTCGGATAGACAGTGGGTCTGACCAGATGGACAACCAACACATCTCTGCAGATCCAAGCTCTGCATTTGAAAGCTGAGCATCTTTGTTCCCAAAGGCTTCTTTCTGGAGGCAATGAGCACTGACTCCCACGGAGAAGAGTATTTTTCTTTAATATTTCTATGTCACCTCTGGATACGTCTGGACCTATCTACATATGGCACCCTGGGAAGGGGAGCCCCAGACATAGTTCATCCGGTGTTTGGATGAGCTTTTGAAACTTTTCTTAAAAGGTTACTTGGCTCTCTGTATCAAGTTATATTTATTTGCCACCCCAAACTAGATAAGGTATAACAGGAACTTGATGGCTGTTCCATAGTGATACTTTTGACCTTGACTATAGCTTGAGTGGAAACATTTTTCTGTAGGAATGGTAATTCTATTTTCTGAAACAAACATCAGGATGCACGCTCTGTCAATAAGTCAAGGTATTTGAAGATAGTTCTGCTAGAGAATATCTAAGATGTGTACAGCAACTCAAAAATATATGTTCTCCTAAGAAACCTGACTATCCCAGCTCCACAAAAACAAAACCAATATTCCAGACTTTTTCATTGTTTTTTTTTTTTTTTAAGTTAATTTTAAAGTTGCCATTTCACTGTAGTAGCAAGTTAAATCATCTCTAAAACTCTTGGGCCTTCTACTTAAGCTTTGAGTCCCAGCTCCCCTCCTCTGTGATTTGGGGATAGTGAAGACACTGGCCTCACAGGGTCTTGGGGACTAAGTAAGAGAATATGTGAAAGTGCTCTGAAATGCAAATGTTAGTTGGGAGTGATTTATTTCCTTGGAGCATTGATTGCGGACAAGAAAATCACCATAATCACCATTTGCCTCTGCCCTCAAGCGAAATATTCATGCCACTAGTTAAACTTTTACTGGAGCTGTACCTTTCCTAAGGAAGTCTGGTGATAAGTGTGTAAAGGAAGAGATGTTCACGTTTTACGGGCCCAGAAATGAAGCTGAGTCTGAGTGTTTTCATGCCTTGGAGAATTTGATTTTTGTATTATTAGAGCACTAAGTCTTAGGAACCAGTGTAAAACCCACTAGCTGTGTTGCTTGGACAAGCCATTGAATTTGTCTGGTCTTTCTTTCCTTATCTGTAGAATGACTGTAGGCTAAATATGGACCTTCCCAACTCCACTGTGGGATTTTTACTGACCCATTGTAGGGAGAAGGGTCATGGACATGATAGGAAAAGCTACATTACTGACCCTTTCCCCACGTCAGGCTCTAAGTGCTTTACATCCGTTGGCTCATTTAGCCTCACAACAACCCTTGGCAAGTACTACTAGTATGTTTATATGGAGGATAAGGAAAACTAAGGCAAGAGTGGTTATATGACTTGGTAAATCCACACGGTGGAGCCAGGGTATGCACCCAGGCCGTCTGGGTTCAGAGCCAGTAGTTTCCACCACACCCTATGCTGAGATAAATTAGATATACATTAAATTTGTACTCACTGAACTTCTCTGCTTAAACTAATCTATGAACGCATTCTTAAAAGAAATGGAAACTTTCCTGACAAAGCTAAAGTGCCTGGTGACAACCCCATTCCTATGCCAAGCCCTTCCCCAGAGGCAACCACGGATGGACATTTGGTGTGAACCTAATGTGCACCACGGACTTACATGGAATGTTTATGTGTGTGTGTGTCTTAATCTACGTGGCATCAAGCTTCACATATTGTTCTCCCACAGCTCTCTTCACTTCACATTATGTTTAAAAACATACTGTTTTCCCTCTTCCTGGTACATGGAAAGGAGTCAGTAAGTGTAGTTTATTCTACAGTAGGGCTACACACAATTATTTTTAACCAGTATTGATCGTATCCTGCCATTGTGAGTCTGCATAGTCGTGATTACTAGTGAGAAAGAGGATCTTTTCATATACAAAGTGAAGTGGCCCTTTATATTTATTCTCCTGTGAATTACTTACTCATATCATTTGTCCAATTTTCAATTGGTTTGTCTTTTTCTTATTGATTTCTAGGAGCTCTTTACATATTCTGGATACTGATACTTAGTCTGTTACATATATTGCAAATACTTTCTCCTAGTCTGTTGGAGGCATTTTTTAAAAATCCTATCTATTGAATGCTTACTATGTCCTAGGCTTTGACATGCATTGCCACTAATTCTTGTAATACTGCAAATTATGTGTTACTCTCTCCCTCAGTTTCAGAGTAGAATGACATGAGATGCAAAAGATAAGCATCTTGCCACAAGTCACACCTAAATAGCAGCACCAGGATTTGAAGTCTGCCTAAGTCCAGACCCAGTCTTACAACCGTTCTTGACTTGGTCTATTCAAACAGCTCCATGTGGCCAAATGCAAGGATTATTTTTTAAATATCAGGTCATGCTTATACAACAAATACAAACTTTTGAGTTCAACTAGTAAGTTCCCCTATTTTCCATTAATGTTATTTGGTGTGACGATTAGGCAAGCAGGCCCCAGAAGTAGAAATCCAGCCACAAATGCTTTGAAGACAGGAGCCAGGTCTTTTTCATGGCGCTCTGCCATGACGCAGTGCCTGGCTTGTGGAGGTGCTCGACAAGGTGAGAGGTTCTGACCATAGCAGGCAGAATCCTACTTGCCTGGTGTGGCTGCCATGGAAGGACCTGTGCTCTTCAGTGTCCATGGGAACGTGCTTCCACCAGTGCATCCCCACCCTGGGCCCTGGATGGAGATCTGTGTGAGGAGATCCCACTTCCTTTCTGCTCACTGCTCCTCCTGAATTCCAGATGAGCAGCTGTCAGTCCACTTGCCAGCCTGGCATGCTTGGTAAGCCTTCATCAAAATCAGTGTCTTCGGCTCACAGAGCAAAGGGGAAGTAGACTGTGTTATTCAGTTTCTCTTTAAGAGCCCTTCTTCCAGAACATGACCCCTGCCCCCCCTTGCAAGGTCCGTTCACATTTCAGAGAGTGGTGCAGCCAGCCATCATTTTCATCACTCTCATGGATTCCTGGTCACCTTCCCCTGCCTTTCCAAATCAGTCTCGAAGGCTCTGCAGGCACCTTCTGCTTTGCTTATATACACTTAGGATCTATTCTTGCTTGACGGACAGATGTGCTCCCCTTGAGGCTGATTCCAGGTACTCTGGGTTTTCTCTTCTTGCTTATATCTGCACCTTCCCCCCCCCCACCCCACATGTCTGATATGTGGTAGGCTACATGATAAGTCATAACGGTCTCTCTCTTGCCCCTGCCCTATAGTCATCCTTCTAAAATCCTCTTTGGAAGCAGAGAGGTATTAAAAAACCCAAAAACCTCAAATGTCACCGTCTCGGCAAAATCTCTCCCCAAACTCAGCTTAGCCCCTTGGCTCCTCCACCTTTTCACGGCAGCTTTTCTCCTTCCTGGTCCACCCAGCTGTTACCCCGTGACATTGGGGTGAGGGATTCATTTCCGTCTCCCACCTTAGACGGTCAGCCCCAGAGGACCAGCTCCCCTCACGCACTAAGTACTCCCAGCGCCTAGCACACCGGCAGGGAGGGGTCCTCCTGCTGCAAGTATGAAGGAAGGACAGAAGGAAAAGGGAAGTCGGGGGAACGGGCTGGGTTCTGGGGAGAGGGAGCCTGCCTGTGGAGTTAGGGAGCAAGAGCTGATGGGTTAGTTGGGGCTGCCCGAGGAAGCAGCGGAGGGTGGGCAGGGGCGGTGGACACGTCGTGCGGCTGGGCAGAGGTTGGGGGGGGGATGGCCTATCAACCCTACAGGTGCTCCGCCCCAATGCCTGGAAGAACACTGGCCTCCGGGTCTTGCATTGCCACTCTTGTGAGACAGGATGGGCCAGGCCTCTCCCAGCGGGTAGAGCTGGGACGGGAGGCCAACCCTGCCGGGTGAGGCAGCGGGCCGAGGGCGGGGAGTCAGCACCCAGCCAGGAGCGGGGCCCAGGTGCCTGGCCTGCGAGTCAGGGCCCTCGGGCCTCATGGGGCTGCCCCTCGGGCTCCGGCGCAGGAACCATGACCCCGGGACGGCAGAGGAATTCTGTTTGCTCGCACACAAAGCCCTACTCAGGCCAGCTCCGTGGCAGGCCAACTGAATTGGATGCTGAGAAACAGGAAACAACCAAGCCATGAAGTAAACTGATCCGAGTGTTGAAAAGATAATTTGTCCAGAAACAGACCCCTGGTGAAGCTTCACTGTGTTATTTATTAGCTAAGGGCAGGAGTCTGTGCAAATGACGGTTGCTGGGACCATTACTGGGAGAGCTTGAAGGCCATTCCTGACTCAAATGTCAGCGACGAAGGTGCTTTCGTCTCTAGGATTTCCAGCTCCTTTTCTGGGAAGGTTTTTCAGATAAGAACTCAGTCCAGTTTGGGAAACCATCCCCATGCTTAAATTTGGGGTGCCACAAAGGATAGGGAGAGGAGGGAAAGAGGCAGTACCCACGGCGGGGCTCGCATCTTCCTGGGCAGCCAGGAGAGGCAGGTCTTACTGGTCAAGCTTCCCTCTGGGGCAGCGTCGGGGTCCCCACAGTCATGCTCCCAGCGCCCCTGGAGCCCTGGCCGGGGGTTGGGTCTGAGCAAATCCCGGCCCGATTTCATGGCAGGGGAGAATTCAGCTCTCCCGTCCACAGGAGACGCACCGGAACCCTCCAGTCCCTGAAGGCAATCGCTGCCAGCAAGACAAGGACACCAGCAGACACAGGCTGGGGCCTTCGGACACGCCAGGCAGAGAACTAAGAGCACTGTGTACCCGAGCCGCCCTATTGCTCCGTGAGGCGTGATGTTCTACCAGCCCTAGGTCTCAGCTCCCTCATCTGCAAGGATAAGGAGACTCTAGAGCAGACCCCCCACATGCCTGTCTTGAGACCCGCTGCACCGCAAGCACTGGGGCTACACATTAACAATGTCAATGGCATCTTTGGAGAGATACCGAGAAACCGGCAACGGGTCTGCTTCTGGAAAGAGGGCTGGGGACGGGACATTTAAACCTAACACAGGGAAACAGCTGTTGAGCAATAACTAAAACAATTCCCATGAACCACACATCCAGATTTCCAGACTGAACCTCAGTCCAACTGAATCGAAATAGCCAGAGAGGAAACAACGGGGCAGTGCTTTTAACCAATTCTCCAAAGTGACCCTGATGCCAGGTTCAAGGACCGCTGTCCCTGAGGATGCCTCTTCTCTCCTCACCCACGACCTCTATGTTACAGATAAGAAAACTTAGCTCTGAAAGGGACAGGGATGGGGCCAAGTCATCCTGTTGCTTAGAAGCACAGCACAGCAAGTAAAACCAGGTCTCCAAACCATGACACCCTCGCCCTCACCCTGCTGCAGGCCCCCGTGTCTTTCTCCCTGATTCCACTTCTCTCCACAAGAAAGACTTTCCTCATCTCAGAGCCCTCACCCTCCAAACCATGCTTTCCTTAAGCTAATCTGGTAAACTGAGTGATGATGTGTTTAGTGGGTACTAATGGGCTAACGTGTTCTATTAAAAGACGCTGCTTGAACCCTTCTGGAAACATTTGCAATTAATGGCCATGTTTTACGTCTGTAAAGTAATATGGGGGATTCAGTGTAACAAGTTTCCAAAAATTCTATCCCAGGTGGCAGAGGAGAAAAAACATCGGACCAAAGTCCTGTAATCTGGGTTGTAAGGTTTACCGTGTGGAAGTCATTTCTCTTTTTTGGCTCATTTTCTGCATCTGTGAAATGAAGGTGTTAGACTGAATAATCTCAAAGGTCCCCTTTAACTCTTAAAATCCCATTACATAACCCTGTCTAAATCTTCCTTCTCTGGCGAAATCTGTATTTTCAACAACAAGCACCAGAAAATGCCATTGGCCCTTTGGAGAACGGTTCCCGGTGACACTGAATATTTTGCAGCTCTGAGCACCAGGAGCATGGTCTTAGCCATTTCAGGATCAGGTACGGTGGCAAAGGGAACCATTCAGTACAAATTCCATCTTCGTCACAAGAAAGAAGAAGAGCTTGGGGTTCACAAAAAGAAAATGAAAGCAAACAAAAATTAAAGAGGGAAGACAGTCTGCTTGCGTTGGAGGGGACCCAGCACAGGGAGCTGTTTGTTAGCACGAACATGCCTGGTCTCTAGTAATTTCTGCCCCTACCGAGGGAGGAGAGCCAGGTCTGTGTCTGAGACAGGGATTGTCAAGGAGAAATGCTTTTTTTTTTCATTCCCTTACAGTTCCCCCTCTAACAGCTGGGACAAGAGGCCTTGATCTAAGGCCTCTGCTAAAATGCAAGCATCCCAAGAGGTAAGCCTCACAGTCACATCGGCCTTCTTACCCCTGAGTGCATATGGATTGATCAAATCTTTTCACGAACAGGATTTTTCCTTATTGCGGTGAAATATGCATGGCATACAATGTGCCATGTTAACCATGTCTAAGTGAATCATTCTGGGGCATTAAGTATATTCCTTATTGTGTTATGAACACCACCATCCATCTTCAGAATATTTCATCCTTTCCAACTGAAACTTTGAACCCATTAAATAATAACTCCCATTTCCTCCTCCCCACCCCCAGCCACCCCCAATCTGCTCTCTTGTCTCTATGGATTTGACCATTCGAGATGTCTCATAGAAGTGGAACCGTGCAAGAACAAATGTCCTTTGGGGCCTTACTTCTATCACTTAGCATAATGTCCTTAATTTTCATCCACTTTGGAGCAGGTGTCAGAATTTCCTTCCTTTTTAAGGCTGGATAATATACCATTGGATGGAGAGACTACACCTGTGAACACGGGTGTACAAATATCTGTTCAAGTCCCTGCTACGACCAGATTTGTAAATAGGGGTGGGAGGACCGTACCTGGCAGGTTGGGGCACTGAGGACCAACTCTGTACTTCAGGGTTTTTCCCAGGCTTTCCATGGAGTGAGTCCTCCGCCATCGTCTCTTCAGATCTGTTCACACCTTGGCATCCATGGCCACGATGGAGGTCCATCTACCTGTGAGCACTCCCTAGTGGGTAGCTCTGTCCAACATGCCTAGACTCTCCTTCCTGACCACGGAGAGCCTGGCCCAGCCCAATTTGGTGGCTGTGGGGACCTTCCTGCCTCCTCAGCTGAGCACATGGATGTGTGACTCAAGCTCATGTTCAAGCACACCTTCCAAAGTCTTAATGACCTTCAAAATAGGAAAGAATTTAATTGGAGGGTATGGGAACTTCTCTCCTAGAGTAGGGCTTTAAAGGTTACCAAAACATTTCTGAACAATGTGTTGAATAGACAAGACTAAAATTGTGGTTTAGTTTCCTGAAAAGAATTCCTGACAAGCTAATTTGTTACAAAGTCCTTGATATCGCTGAGGGTAAGTGGAAAAAAAATAAAGGACAAGTGTTTCCAATATGTATGTGGCTTCGCGCACTAGTTTATTTGTTATCTTTGAGTGAGAAATGAAAAGAAAAAAAATACCCAAATCAGAATCCTGGGTCATCGTGGCCCCTGGGATTGAGTGAGTTTCCAGGGTGGTTTTATTTTCCCTAAGTTTTTTAAGGTTATTGATTCTTCTTGTGGGCAGTTATAAGAACTGTTACTTCTTATAACTAGTTTGTAAGAATAACAGTTTCTTGTGGGAATGAAACGGAACAAACAGGCAGCCGAGAAAAGTGTTCTGGGCATTTTTCGGTTTTGTTCTCTGCAGTCTGTTAGGCTTAGCTGATTTTACCAAGGCCCCTGCTTGGGGGAAGGTTCTTGTTCTTAACATCTGGGCCAGAGCAGCCCCCAGTCCTCTGAAAGGGCCCAGGTGCAGAGTCACACTTTGTAGCTTTGGGGAGAGGTGATGCCTTCCCACAATGTTACTCTTCTAGAAGTGCTGCCATCACCTTCCTGAGAACCTTGGCTATAGTGTAAACATTCAAACAGACAGGTGATTCCCTCCCCCGCACCTAGGCAAAAACCCCACCAGGTTCCTTGAGCTCAGTAGCAATCACAACCACAATAATATTGTTGTAACATAGCAAACCCTTACTCAGCAAAGTTGGCAAAAGCCTCTTCTAAGTTAATGTTTGCCTCCTTCACCAACTTGCCCTGACTTGCTACCTGTTCTTTTAAACAAATGGGAACCAGGACAACATCTTCTGTGTTAGGAAATCTCTAGATCTCAGTGACAGGGCAGGCGGAGCAGAACTGACTGGACACAGAACCGTGATTTTAAATGATTATATCCTGCCAACCTCCCCGCATTCACCAAAGCTCCTGGTTCTAATCCCACCACTTAAAGCTACCATAGTACCCGTGCCCTCCTGCCTGGCTTCTGCATAGGAACCCAAAGCCACGGACGTGCGAAACCAAACCCAAGGGACTGTGAAATTTACCATCTCTACGGGACTATAGCCCTCCTGAATACTGATTTGTTAATTAATTTTTATTAATTGCTACCATTTTTTTGAGCTCTTACAATGGACATTATTAAGCATTTTACACACATTTTCTTATTCCACTCTCATGACAACTGTGTGAGGTCGGTGATTTTATTACCCCATTTTCCAGGTGAGGAAACTGAAGTTAACTCATTTTCCAAGGGCACACAGCTAGTGAGCAGTAGAATACTCTAGAATTCCCTTCCTTTGCCCATTGGAGAAGCTCTTTACGGTACTAGCTAACTGTACTACCGGTTACCGAAGACAATTCCTGGAATCAGAGTGCGTCAGATCTGAATTTAAAAGAGTAGACATGTGATGGGTGGACACCCATACACACACACACACCCGTGGTCCCCAGCCTTTGTCTGACAAGCTCCTGTCCCCACCTTCCCTTTGGCAGGCAGGGCATGGTCTTGCTTTTAGCACATAGAATTAAGGGCTGGGAGGGAGTGGACATGGCTGCAGGCTCTGGGAGTGTTTGCGGGCATTCTACCTCCCTTGGGGCCTCTAGGGAGCATGAGCTAATGGTACTAACAAGGGACATCTGGAATTTATCCAATTCTACTCAAATCCCATGTTGTTATGAATGAACCTAACTTGGGAAATGGAGACTGGGATCTCAGCTGTTCAACAAACAGCCCCTTCCCTTGAGTTTAGCCAAGCTATGGGGTCTTGTTCATTGCTACTTGGCTACCTTCTTGGGGATCTTTCAAACTTCCCACTCTAGGTCACCAATCAAGAGGAACTGGGAAACATCCTACGCCATCCTTCCGTAAACTGGACATATCTGCTTAGAATTGAAAAGCGAGAGGTCTTCCCAGGGTCCTGGAATCACGGCGTTTGGCTCCTGATGGGGTAGGGACCGGAGGAGTCTCTGTTCCTTGCAGCTCGGGAGTGTTTGGGGTTGGAATATTTTTTATGCTGCTCAGAATATAAAATATGAAGCCTGCTGCACATCTCTGAAAACAGACTGGGGAAAACACACTGGAAAAGAGATGAGGCAACTTAAGCCCACCTGATAAGTAATGTCTATTTCATGAGAAGGAGAGGAAGGACCGGGACCTGCTCTTGAGGAACAAACCCAAAAAGCAAGGCTCAAGGACCTTGAAACCATTAAGAGGAGCTCCTGCTCCAGCAGGGAGGGGGCCCAGGCCAGGCTGGTTTCAGGTTCCTCCTTGCTACATAGATAAATGGCCAAAGGAAACATTATCTAAGCAGTTTCACATCAAAGGCTACATGGCAAGCTGATCTTCCTTTTAATCTGGCCAATAACCAAGTGAGAATGAGACAATGCGTGTTTAGGAAGAGGGCTCATGCGGTTCTGGAGTGGACTTTCCCATGCTCTCGTTCCCAGCCGTCTCCACCGAGGAGCAGTTGTGTAAGACACTCGGGGCGGCACCGAGCCCGCGGGCCTCATAATCACCCCACATGGGCTCTGAACAAAGCGTTGAACCCACAGGACCGAAACTGGGGGAACGGTCAGAGCTGCAGTCATCGCTTGCCCCTAGCTGGCTCGAGGGATGCACCTGTGGCCCGCCTCCAGGCCAGGAGTCCTATCCGAGAGAGTCAGGGTCCAAACGATGGCCTCAAAGCTGGGTGAGAAATGACAGATTCTGGGGTCCTAGGAACTGATCGGCAAAGCAATGGAGTCATCCTGTGATGACTTTTTGCAGTTCAGAGCTGTGTGTGCAGCATGACATCTTGGAGCACCTGAAGAAATAGATCATCCACGAGGTTTTCATCCCCACACCGCATTGCAAGGTAGGCAGGGCAGGCGTGATCATCCCGATCCCACAGAAGAAGGGGAGGCCCCCCGAAGTGAGGTGACCTACCCAAAGACACACACCTCGTAAAGGCACTCCAAGTGAGCAGTGCTCATCCCTTCCTGGACCTTCTGGGGCAATGTGCTTTTCACTCTTTCCACACTGCTGGTCAGCTGTGTCTCTGAGCCGAGCTGTCACTCTGGATGACCACCCCGAGGATGTGGGAAAGGGTCTACAGGACCCTTCCATCAGCTGGATGTGTGTGCCCGGCAAGGAGTTACAGTGAGAGCAAAGCATGGGGTCCCCCCGCAGGGAGCAACGGCCTTGGCCCGCGAGCTTCCCCAGGGCAGGAGCCGTGCCCGGCCTGCTTTGAGCTCCCGCATCCGTGCCAGCGCCTGGCGTCAGAAACATTGCTGGAGGGAGGGAAAGGAAGAGAAGGGGACAGAGGAGGAGGGTGGTTTCTTAGGGTCACTGGTCAGCGGTGCCGGCTCTTCCCCGACCGGCTGACGGCAACCCCCGAGAACAGTGCCAGGACTTCGTGGAATGTGTATTTTCCAGCCTCGTTGGGCTGCATTCATTAGCTTCCCACCTTTGTTTTCTTCTTTTCTCGTCCCGTTTTTAAATTCATGTGATGCTGTTGCTGTTTCTATTATTCCTGTTATAGTTTAAGCATTGTGATTGACTTTAAATATTTTGGGGATGTTAGTCAACAACAACAATAAAAAAAACAAGCTAGAAAAACTAAGAAGTGACTGTATAAGTACATGTAACTGGCAGTGAGCCTTTCCATTCTGCCCCCGCAGAGAATGCAGTCAGTATGGCAGTAAAAGGGCCTGGAGATTTTCCCCAGCAGTCCTGCTACCCCTCCTCTCTGCACCTTCCCCAATTCTACCCACATTTTGACGCTTATTCCGAGGCCGGTTTCCTCCTCTTGACCTCCCCCAGCTAATCCAGCTCGAGTTTCTTCTAACTTAAGACAGGGAGCTCACGTCCTCTCTTTCCATGGGGCTCTGGAAATTCAAAATCCCCTAATGCAGGGCTCCTCAAACCATCCCCATCCTTTCAACCTCTTGGCTGCCTGTCCTTCTTGAGCTCTCTGCCCTGGGTTTCTGGGGTGTACCTCTGACAGGGTTTTCTCCCAGTTCTCTGCCTACCGCCTTCATTTCTTTCACTCAGCTCCTCCTCCTCCTTGGCCCAGGTTTTGTTTTTATTCTTGTGTTCTCTGTACAGACAACCATCACTCTTACGGCCGTGTCCCAGTCCAGTCACCCGAGCCAGGTTCCAATCTCTTACCTCCAACTGCCTGCGGGTCTGTCCGGATATCCCTTCATCACCCCCAGAATTACATGTCCAAGGCTGGACATCAAGATCTCTCCCTAAAACTCTGTTCCCTGTGTTCAGCTTCTTGGTTCTACTTCTGTGGCCATGGCATTGCCATTTCCTTCTCAGCCAGGCTTGAAAACATAGTCATTTACTTTTTATTCTTTCATATTCACTCACCGAGTTCTGGTGACGTCCCCACTGATTTGGTTCCCTCCTCTCCATCCTGTGACCATGCCAGGATCACCCCAAACTCATCCCATCATCAGTCTGCTTCTCCTGCCATCCATTCTGCTCCAGAATGGTAAGCTCTAAACGCTGCCTTGTCATTCTCCCGTCCCCAAAACCACTGGGGACCCCCTTCCCATTTTCTATTTCAGTACCAGGGATCTCTGGCTGACCCCCAGGACCATCGGCACTCTGAACACTCGCTGGCATGCGGTGCCTGTCCCATCTTATGATCACATGACCGAGCCCTGCCTTACCTCCAGGCCCCTGCAGATTACTGTCTCCCCGGAGTGCCTGCTTCCTGCTCCCTTGCCTATTGGAATTACATGCCATCCTCAAGCCCAAATCAAAACCCACCTCCTCTGCTAGCTTCTCAGACTGTCCTCTTTTCTTGGGCATCTTCCTGTTTTGTTGTGCAGTCCAGTGTATTCACGGTTTCTTTCTGTTCCTTAGTCCCTACATTATAATATTCTTGCCCTTTATTATCTAAAAGGTAGTGAAAAAGCATGAGATCACCAATATGAAGGCACTGAGCAAGTTTTGGAGGAAAAGGTATAATGGAAATCTCAGGTGTTAACAGTGAAAAAAAAAGACCGCAAATATATGGTGCTGATGGCAAATGACGGAGTGTCTCTGTGTTAGTTTCATTAGTGACATTTGCAATGCTGTCATTTGCCTTTATGTTGGTACCATAAAGGGATGAGGTTTGAGGGACTTTGTGCTTTAAAGAACCATCAAATTATATCTTATTCTGGATTCCTGTTATCTGTAAGCTCTATAATGCCACCTGCCAGAGGACTTTCCATGATTACTCTATGCCCGTCTCATTCTCGTTTTCTTCCCGGTGGCTCAAGGTAATGGACATGAGATAGAATCACAGGGAGCCCACATCTTCAATTTCAGAGTACGTCCCAGCGCCCAGGGACCCCGCGCCTAAGGCTCAATTTGTTCCTCCGCCCTCGGAGGAACGAGGTATCAGCAGTCAGAGAGCAACACGTCCCGCCCCGAATCTGATTCTCTTTGTGGCCAACTCAACAGTTTTTGTTTTGTCTCACTGGACCAGGACTCGGGTGGAGACTCCAAGCATTGAAGGAGGGGATGTACGGGTCTGGAGGGGGGGGAACCTCTCCCCAGAAGCTCAACTCTGAGAACGTGGAGAGAGCAAACAAGCTCTGGCTGGTAATACAGTCACCACTTACAGCTTCCTTTTTGCAGCTGTGAAAATAGTGCATCAGGTTGTCAGCTTTTGACTTCATCTCACCACGGTAAATAAAAATAAAGCTACTGCCAAGTGCCATCAGCGATGTGAGCTCTGTCATGTAGCCCACGACTCTGAGGACAAGGCCCTCAACACCCCTTCACGTTTTAGCTTTCAGGGAGGCAATTTTGAATTAAAACAGTCGTTCCAAAGATTTCATCCATGATTCTACTTGTTGGCCGTGTAAAACAGTATGTGTACACAAAGTTTAAATAGTGTCAGAAAACAAGGGTGTTGCTTACTGCATTCTGTAAAAATACTCTCCCAGACTCCTGCTCAGTAACCAGAGAAAACAACACAGCTGAAAAACCCAGCAGCTGAGAGAAGGACCCAAGTGTACTCAGTATGACGCAAAGATTTGTAAACACAGCCACATAATCCCAAGGAGTACACAATATAAATGCTTTATTGCTAGCACAGAGGTTTCTTTTTAAGTAAATTAAAAGACATAAATCTTCATTTTCACATTCTATATTGCAGTTGAAAGGTAAACTAGCTGGTTAATGGGTATGTTCACTTGGACACACGCTAGAAGAGGAGAGCATGACATTCACATGGAAGAACTCAGAAGTGTGGCGTCTCTCGAGGCATCGGGCCACTGAATGCACTGTCGTTTGTAAATAACAGCAAACGGAGATTTCTTTTAAACATCATGAATAGACGAGACTCATAAATAGAAAACCGGTGTGGTTAGAAAGCAGAAACCCATTACATACAGAAGGCTACCTACGTGTTGCCCATATTCCACGTACTTCTAGGTTATGTTTGGTACTTTTAAATAAATGATCTTCATCTAGGTTACAGACTGGATTGGATTCAGCAACTGGAAAAAGGGAAGGAGCAAAGGAAGCCGACACTGTCCGTCAGCTGGTGGATGCGCTGGAAAGCAGGAGAGGAAGTGTGTGGCTGGAGGAAAGGGAGAGGGGCTGCTTTGTGCCTCCCCCTCGGGAGGCCTGTCGGGAAAACCATGTGTGGATGAGCCACTGGGCATGGCGGGCTGGGGGGTTGTTGCTGGTGGGGCATGGCAATCGTGGTGCACTGCAAGTCTAAGAATGGAAATGGAACCTCCAGGCTTGGCCGGATTTTCCAAGGTTACTGCCAGTGCATTTAGGGCATGAGAGGCCACAGCAACACCCAGAGCATTGGGAGGAGCGGGGTTGGTGCAGGGGGCCTGGGGAGCAGAAGCAGCTTCGGAGTCCAACTGCAGAGATAATTCACTTCCTAAGAATTGTCAGCCAGCAGGGAAATGAATTTCTTTCTGCAGGCCCCCAGCACTACCCCGTACCAAATTCTTGAGCCAACTCAATTCATTTTAGGGTTGATTGTTAAGAGAAGCTTTGGAAAAAGATCTTATCAGTCTATGAAAAACAACTGCCCCCTCCCCCGCCTTATTCCAGAATCACCCAGAAGGAAGTAAACACACACGCACACCCACACACTCTAAAACCAAGCGGCAAGCTCAGAAGCTGTGAACTACATGTGATCATCTCTGGATCTGCATCTTCCTGATCTTTCACTCGTGTCTTTTATGGATGTATGAAAGCCAGACTGGGTCAGGAACATCTGAGTTCTTAGTTCTCGTTACATCTGCAGTGTACCAGCTCCTGGCAGTTTCGGTCTGGTCTGGCTCTAACTAAAACCATTTCATGTTTCGCTTTGAAGAAGTGGATAACATGAAATGGTAATTTGGCTGCAAAACCTTGGAAAATTGTTCCCGGCCCAAACATCTGCCCCAAATGAGCTCAGCTGAGATCTTGGAGGGGTGGGAGGGGTGGGGGGGAAGTGAGCAGAGAGAGCCTGGAAGGGGGAAAATGGAGACAATGGAAAGACGACCTTTCCTCAGGAGGAAAGTTCCTTGTGACGAAAGGCATCAGCCCATCACTCCGGAAAGAGAGACTGGGTGTATCCGGCAGTGACTTCTCCTGCCTTCAGCCCACTTTCCCCAATATTTGGTATCGTTAAGGTGATCCCTTACAGAGCGCCAGGAAACCGTGCCCACGTGGTCTGCTTTCGTTATGCAGTGACTGGCCTGGCCTACATGTCATTATTTAAATCTTTAAATAAGGACTGGGTATGGACTTTGGATTCCTGAGAGCCGGGCCCCCCAGGGAGAGCAGAGAGGGAGGGTCCTGTGGGCTGGCCTCCACCTTCCTCCTTGGCCTTCTTAGGAGTTCTTCTGAGGGATCTTTACTGTCACCGTCTTCACCTCAGAGTACTCTCGCAAGCCGAATTCCCCCCTGAAAGGCAGAAATAAGCTGTGTCAGACACCCAAGGCCCAGGCAGCCTGGTGTGAGTGATAGCAAGAGTCCCGAGAAGGGGCCGTTTAGCACCTGCTAACAGTAGGCCCTGGGTTTCCATGTAGAAATGTCCAATGAGTGGACAGCCCAGCCCTCCTCTGAGGAGCAGAGGGGGCTGTCCTGTCACGAGCAGTGACCGTTTCTTAAAGGCAAAGGCCGATCCGTCTTCCCAGTATGGCCCAGGAAGGGGCAGCATTCCCAACTACTCAGAGAAACAGGCATGCGCGTTAGCCTGGGCCAGCGGTCACACAGACCCTGGACCATGTCCCTGGGTGGGCACCGCAGACAGCAGCAGGCCCAGGCCCTTACCGCCGTGTCTCTACCACGGACAGCAATGGCTCTGGAGGACAATGGTGTGCTTTCCTCCTGCCACCTGCCACCCCGATCTGTGGCACCTCCTGCCACCTGCCACCCCGTCTGTGTTCTAGTCGCTCTCCTAGACACCTAGTCCACTTTAGCTGAAAGAAAAGCCTGAGATTTCTAGGCTGGGATCCCCTGGATGTTCTAAATTCTTTTCCACTGGTCCTTAGACTTAACAAATGGAAGCGGGGACCCAAAGGCCTGGGCAGGGAAGAGCATGGATCACCAGCAATGCTTTAAAGACAATCCTGACGCGTGCTGCCCACAGCCCCACAGAGTCAGGGGAAAGAGGGAGGAAATCCAAGTACCTGACTTCAAAGGAAGTGGCAGTAAGCTGGCCCCCCAAGACTCTGGGTAAACGTTTATGGGGTGGGAGCTGGGTCCCCTGCCTCTGCGGGGGCCAGGGGACGCTGCCCTTCCCGGCCCCCGGTCCCGCTGCGCCGGGCTCCAGCCACTGCCCTCAGGGGGCCGGGGTTCGGCCCAGCCGGCGGCTGCTGTGCTCCCTTTCTTCCCCTCTGTGTCGTCTCTCCTCAGTTCACCTCATTTCCCTCGCCTTTTTCACCTTTCCTTTATTTCATTGTAAAGTCAAGCATGTTCTCCTAATTTTCTCTTTTAAAAATTGAACTTTTTCCCCCCTCTATTCTTTTTAAAGTCACTGGCCCGTGAGGCTTTCCCTGGCTCTCTCAAGGGGAGGAGCTCCTCCCTCCTCTGGGTTCACAGAGCACCTGGTGCACCGACCACCACAGAGCTGTCACCTGTCCCCGGGAGAGAGGCCGTCTCCCCCTGCAGACCTGTAGCTGACTGTTCCTGCTTCCTGCCAGCCACCGAACCTGGTGTAGAGCCCACGGCTTCAGGCTCGGACGGCACTTGCAGAAGGGAGGGACAGAGGGAGGGCTTTTTCCCATCCCCCCTTCCCCAGTTCCACCCAGTGGATATATCACCTCTGCCAGGAGAAAATAAAAGAACACTTAGAGATTTATTTGAATAAGAAAATATTAATAAAAAAGTCACATATGGGGTGCCTGGGTGGCACAGTCGGTTAAGCAACCAACTCTTGGTTCGGGTAGGGTCGTGATCTCAGGGTCGTGAGCTCGAGCCCCGTGTCGGGCTCTACACTCAGTGTGGAGTCTGCTTGGGAATCCTTCTCCCTCTCCCCCTTCCCCAATCTCTCTAAAAAGAAATAAATCTTTAAAAAAGATCCCAGTCATGTATAAAAGATACGATGTTACAGTGACTGGGCTTTACAATAAAGACCTGCTGTAAGGGATTCATGCCGCTTCCTTCCAGGAACCCCGTGCCCTGCACAAGGCTCCAATTATTTTGCCAGCGGCAACTCTGAGCACCCAAGTCACCTGAGTTGTCATGCCCATGCCCTCCCCGCCGGGACATCAGAGGCAGCCAGGGAGAGACCAGGGCATGTGTGCTGTTTTCTTATCTGTGTTGGCCATCTTGCTTACGGGAATGAGAATCAATTTGGGACTGTCCCACTCAGTATGAGGTCCCCTCATTAGCTCCTTCCAGGCCCTGAGTCTTTATTACCAGCTCAGCTCTGTCTCCTTCTCGACTTCTTCCTGCCCTTGGGCAATTCTGAAAGTGTCTCTTCATCACAGACATCATCTGCCTCCTGTTTGAAGTGAGGTTACTCCCTTCTTGTTTTCTGGCTTGCGCACGCACATGGGGCAGACCCTGAACCATCTCCTCCCACTCAGATCTCTAAGTCTGTTGTGAGAAGCAGAAGGAAGCCTACAGAGTCAGAAGCATGGTGGTATGGTTGCTTTTGAGTGTGATGATTGGCTCCTGTAATCTTTGGGTGCACAATGCGAAGGAAAATCATCCTGGGCTGGAGGAGCTCCTCCCGTGTGTCTCGGGCAGCCATCTGCCACCCTGGTCCGCACACAGCCTGCTCCGAGAATGAGGAGTGGCCTCGAATCTGTCATAAAAACAACCCTGGAGCTGGGGGTCAGCAGGCAGGCATGCCCACTCAGCTCTGCCATTAACTGGCTCTAAGACTAGGCAAGCCACCCCATCCTCCTGGTGCCCGGTCATCTCTCAGGCATCAGGAAACGTAAGGATCGTCCTTGGAGCTTGCTTACATTGTGGATTCCTGACCATCCCCACCAAAGACTCTGATCCGGTAGGTCTGGGGAGGAGCCCAGGAGACTGTGATGTAGGTGGTTGTTTGGGCCACCCTTTGAGAAGCGCTGCTGGAAAGTCTCTGAGGGCCCCACGTTTAGATTCTTCTGCTATTTCACCATCTCATTCTGGGGGCTTTCTCTCCAATCTAACTTAATCCAGTTAAATCCCAGTTACGGGAGAACTGCACTACGGTGCAAACGTAGACACGCCGCTCCCGCTGCACCCCGATCTCTCTGCAGAGCTCCACAGTGCGTCTGGGCAGAGGCACACTCAGACGCCTGTGTTCCTGCTTCTGAGCCAGACTGGGTTATATTCCCTACCACGAACCAAACCTGGCACCCCACGGGCAAGTAAGATGTTAGATTTGAGTGCCTCTCAGCCAGTCATTGTAGAAAATCACTCATAAAACAAAGAGGGATTTCCATGTAGGATGTATACTTCCCCGCTCTTTTCTTTGCCTTACAGCAACATTTCGCAGAGCAGGGTTTCCAGACCACCTGCGCCGAATCATTCCAGAAGCCTGTTATCAATGCAGAACCTCAGCTTTACTAAAGCCAAATCTCTGAGAGTGGGTCGCCAGACAGGCACGCTTGGCAAGCCCTTCTCCCAGACCACAGGTGACTTTCTGTGCACAGGCATGCTCTGCACCTACATATGAGCACACATGCATGCATGCATGTGCATGCGAACTTGGGAAGCCCTTATTATCCTAATAATGCTTCTCATCTTCAAAGCCGATGTCCTTAGTTTTTAAAATGCTGAGGTTCACAGCTTTCTTTCCATGTGCTCAGTTTGTGACATGTATTTTATAGCTTGTCTCAGGGAAGCTTAAATGAGGAGTAAGGGAGGGGTCAGGAGGAATGAAACCGGGAACTGGCTGCAGGGCAGGTCTGAGCCGCCCCCCTCTCTGACCCTGGGAATCAGAGGCCAGCCCATCGGGGAACCTGTAGAGGGCAGCCCTCCACAGCGCTCTGTGGGGGGAGAACTCCGGTGCTCCCACAGTCCGCCTTGGAGCTTGTTTCCAGAAAGTGCTACTTCTCTGTGCCTCTGAGAGGTGGGAAAAGGGGTGCCAGGGACCAGAGCCACATGGGGTTTGCAAGGCCAGGAGATAAACAGTACTGTCCAGAGGAGGGTAAGGGGAGTTTCTGGGATTGCAGTAAGTAGGAAGGAAGAGTGGGGGACCAGGATAGAGTAGGTTCTTTTATTTGAAGCCTTTGCGACCACTCTCGGTCATTTAAGGAAGAAAAAACATGTTTGGGGAGCAAGTAGGGACTAAGAATCATATAATCTAGACAAGATGAAGTGAGTCTCATCAAAGAGCACTGTTCCCTAATTATTTTTTAACTGCACTGCAAAGGCCAAATCACTACAGCACCGAGACAAGTCGAGAAAGGCTGCTTTTCAGTCTCTTGGGCCACTGTTCTCTGTGTGGTTCTGACACAGCCAGACTGTCTCCTGGCAAGTTCGTCTCTTTGTCTTTCCAGGCAAGGGGAAGGTTTCTAATGGGAATAGACTGGACCTGGACAATGTCACAAGCCCGAATCCGGTCCATGCTGAGGGTCCAGGACAAGTCTGGGACAAGCTCCATCAACCGGCGATTATTTATTGTATTTTATGCCCATGATTCACCCTCTTAATGATCTGTAACAAAACAGTCGGCGTGAGAAGCATTCCCAGAGCCAGGGATCGTCCCAACATTTCAGAGACCAAGAAGGCACAAACACAGAAGCGGGACACGGAGTATCAAGTTACATGCATGCTGAGAAGTGGGAGTAGAAAGTGAAGGTCATATGCAAGTTAGGAGGAGATAGCTGGAGTACACGAGGACTTTATAAAAGCTGAAAAAATACTGGTAACAGAGCAAAGAGGATCCAGACTGCTTCTGTATCCTCTGGTTTACTTGCTGTAAAGCAAGTGGGAAGCACTGAAGGCCAGAAGCAAGACTCAAGCAAGAGCGATTTCTCCAGCATTCCCAGGGACAGAACAGAAGTTGATGATGCGAGCTGAAATTCGGGAAAACATTCTGCCACACTTCCAAAGTAAGACATTTATTAGGAAAAAGAAGGATCACCTACATAACACTCATCTACTTGACCACTAGTGACGATATCAGCTAACATTTCTGGAGGCTTGCCAGACACTGCTGGATATCTGGAACACTGAATCCTACCATTTAATCCTCACGGCAACTTCTGGGGTAGGTACAATAATTATTCCCATTTTAGAGATGAGGAAACAGAGGCTTAGTGAGATAAAGTAATTTGTCCAAGGTTGCATAGGTATTAAGTGGCAGGGCCAGGATACGTATCTGAAGCCATGTGATTCTAGACACTCTGCTCTTAGCCTCACCACTATGCTTAACTTTCAGTTTAATGGCTCAGAGCTAGAAATTACCAGCTGAAGTATCCGAAGCATGTAAATCTTCTGCACTGGTCTTACGGGTTCACTCTACTTTGTCCGCAACACCGTACTTGTTTCTCCCACAATTGCCGCTACTCACTCTTCCTCCACTCTTACCAACCCTGCAAATTATTCCCCTCTCTCCAGCTACCCAAATGTTCCTCTCCTTTAAAGGCCAATTCAAATCCCTAGGTTTGATCCTACCCAAAGGTTTTCCAGGCGTCTATAGCTCACAATGATCTCCCCCATCCCTGAACTCTATGACTTCATGGTCTTCTCTGGAATTCTTCTGATTCTTTCAATGTTGTATATTTCATTTATCCAGCAAAATCTCAAGTGCTTTGATGAACCACATCTTCTCCCACAGGCCAAACACTCAATACTTCAGCAGACTGATCATGAACTGGCATTGGCTCACAAAAGGATGCATTCATTAATGGCAGAGGGAATGGACATAAGGATGTTTCCTCTTGGGAGTCACAGGATTTAAGAAACACAGAACCAGCTCCTTTCAAGAGGAGGGAAAATTTTTTGTTTTTGTTTTTTTAGAGAGAGTGTGAGTGGGGGCAGGAAGGAGGGGCGGGGTTGGGGAGAGCAGAGGGAGAGGGAGAGAGAGAGACTCTCAAGCAGACTCCACACTCAGTGAGGAACCCAATGTGGGGCTCAATCTCATGACCCTGAGATCATGACCTGAACTGAAATCAAGAGTTGGACGCTTAACTGACTGAACCACCCAGGTGTCCCGGGGGAAAATGTTTTTTTGTTTTTTTATTGGGGGAGGTGCGTGTCAGCTCAGGAAGACCCTGGCTACCATTCACACTCTGAATGCCACTCAAAAAATCCATTTATATATGAAGGCGGCAAATAACATCCCCTTGAGTGTAGTTCTCCACTGCTACAGTCCCATTTTTCAGGTCCTTTGCCTCACAGGAGGACCCTCCACAGCTCTGATCCCGGCCCTGAAGAGTCCCCACACCTGGCCTCCCTGCTTCCTTGGCTGCATATCACGGCAGCCACTGAAACCTACGTTCAAACCTCACATCTGCCACGTACGGGCTGTGTGACCTGGGCAGGCTGCTTAGCTGGTGCAAGCCCCAGTTCTCCACCTGAACCATGTGGGACGTGAGGGGAAGTGTATCAATCCCACTCTGTCATCATGAAAATCAAATGAGACATTAGGAAAGAAGCTAACGTAAAGCCATACACAGAGCGGGCATTTAATGAGTGATACCTATCAGCGTTAATTGTAAAATCCTCGTGATGGGTCTTCTTCCTCTAGTCTTTGCCAGGACGTCCTCTACCTGCCAGAAATCTCGGCCTTAAAACCTCTGGTATCTCCTCAGCTCCCACAGAACGTCTAAGCCCTCAGAGACCGGGTTTAAATCAACCTTTCCACTTGTATCTTCAGCATCCTCCAGCCATCCTACGTCCAAACCCTGCAGTCCCAGCCTCAGAGAACCTACAGGAGCAGAGCAGGCGATGTAAGGGAGGGGCTTGGGCATGTGTAAAAACGAAGGGCTACCAATATTCAGGCCCCAGAAACAATAAGGACGGTGGGGAAGAAGGCGAGTTCTAGAGCTCACAGCTGCAGCAATTTTGCTATGGGGGAATGAAAATAAGCAAGAAATCCAGATTTTATGGAAAGCCTCATTTTTGAATGCCAGTTAAGGATTTTAAAATGTGGGGCAAAGTGAAACACTTCTGCAGGCCAGATTTGTCCTTGGGCTGGCAGATGGTGACCTCTGTTTTAAACACACCAAATCCCTGATGTTCTGTATTTGTTGTACCTTCACACCTTGGTTCCTGCTATTCCCTCTACATGGCAAGACTGGTCCTCACAAACTGAAACGTGATTTGCTCTGTGAAGTCTTCTCGGACCCCAACAGGCAAATTCCATGGATTGTTTCCTCTGTACTTGCAAGAGGTTTGGCACACTTCTATCAAGAAAGCAGCCCTGATTTTGTGAAATAGATGGTAAATTTTTATCCATTCCCACGTAAGGGAAGGGAGTTGTGTTCTATTCATCTTTGTGACATGTAGCACAGTGCTTCGTTTATAGAAGTACGTGCTTAACAAACTGTTTGCTGAATGAATGGATGAGAGTAAGAGAATTAAACAATTGTGTGCATACTCCTCTAGGCTGGTATTTGTAATCCGTTTCTCTGCAGGCACCAGCAACTTTGGACACTTACATTTCTCTCCCATTTCCAGACATCTTGAATCCCCCAAAGGGGCTCTGGACATTTAAGGCATTGTAACAATTGATCCTAAGAAAAGAAAACATAGTACCGTGAGTGTGAATTCTGCTTGCACAGAAGTAGTCCCCTCAGCATAATAGTTCTTTTAAAAGTTTTATTTTCTAATTCCCCTTTTTGCATATGAAATATTTAGAATTTAAAATTGACTTTGATCTCCTGACCTAGCCATGAAGGAGTGTATATCCCTTTTCAGGGCGAAGGCTGGTTGCCTTCCGTCTTCCCCATCCCCCTGGAGGATATGCTTATGACCCACACTCCAGAGATCACGAGTACCGCCAGTGGTGTGTGCGTTATGGCCAGAACCATGAGGCTGGCCCTCATCTTACCAAACAGTCCCAGCTTGCATTGCAGAAGACACTGTGAGCGCCTTGTTGATGTCATTAGTGAAGACGGCTGCTACAAGTCCAAAGTCTGAGTTATTGGCTCTTTCGATAACTTCATCCATAGTCTTAAACCTCAGAATTTCCTGAACAGGTCCAAAGATCTGCAACAAAACAGTGTCAGCCAACATGGGGTTGTTGCTCTGCCTTCATTATTTAAATGACATTTAAGTTTAGTAGCACAGAACTGTAAAATTGCTCAAACTTTGCCAGAACAGGATTATGTGAGTCTAACTTTAGAGTTCATTTAAGGCCCCCTCTCCTCCATCCTCCCTGGCATCCCCGGATCCCATGGTCTGTACCAATGCTGCCTTCTCCGTGATTCCCCAGCCACTGCCCCAGACCTCAGAACGGCTGCTGGTTGAGGTGCTCCGGTTGCCCTCCTGCACAAACGTGAGGTGGCTTGGATGCTTTCTCCTTCCCGGCGGGCAGCTTAGTAACCCACGTCTGAAGGATTGACCTGTGACTAGCATATTACTAAGGCCAGTGATCGGCTGTTACGATTGTCCTCTTGGCTAATAATAATTGCAGTCGAGGAGCAAGTCACGACCTGCCTCCACCTAGCTTGCCTGCCTTCTGATTTAACATTTTCTTGAAAGCAGGATTTGCACAGACATGTGTATTGTTACAGAATGTATATCAAATATAAAGAGCCAGAGCTAGAATATCATCTACAAGAAATGCTCTGGAAGCCATCCCAAGAAAGGCATGTCTTCCGCTCGAACCCCATATTTGATACCTCCTCTTTGGCAATGCGCATGTCGTCGGTGACGTTGGAAAACACGGTGGGCTCGATGAAAAACCCCTTTCGGCCCAGCCCTTTGCCTCCACATTCCAGCTTGGCACCCTCGGCCACACCACTCTGGATGAGTTCCAGGATCTTGTTGTATTGTTTCTTATCAATCTGCAAGAGAAATTTCCTAAAGACTCCATGTAAGGTCTTCTATGAAAAGAGAAAGAAGTGTGTACTCAAGGATCTCTCACTTGTGATTTTTTCAAAGCTCCATTATATCTAGTCATGTCATAGGGGACTGCTGCCATTTAGGCACTGTTCTCCGAAAAAATGGTCACTTTGTATGTTTAATCCGATATACTGAGAATTCCATTAAATGCACTGCACAGATGACGGTGCCAAATCAGAAGTACCAGATGCAGAGTTAGGCAATGTTTCTAAATGATGGAGAAACTGGCTAATTGATTAAATGCGGTTTCTAAATGGGGAAAAACTGACCGCTATAACCAAATGAACAGTTCACCAAGTTGAACTGATACTAAAAAGATGAGAACCATAGGTAAGCTCCATGGTGCTTCAAATCCTGCTGGGGTCTATTTTTGATGGAGCTCCTATTACACTTCTAGAGGAAAGGGTTAAGTATAAAGAGCAGGGACCAGCTTCCTAGTCCATAAAATACGGTTAGTCTTGCCCACCCCCCCAAGTTATAGTCATCATTCAATTATGATGGTAAATACAAAAACCTAAATTCACTTAAGTTTGAATTACTCGGCTAGAACATCAGTCATCTTTCAAATGGTCCCCAAATCTAGGAGATGTTGTTTCTTATCGGGAAGACCTATATGCCAGAGATTCAGATGCAATCTGATCCAAGTATCCTTTAAAAATTCCCAGACTCTATCTACAGTTTAAGATTCGACCAGAATTCTATCCAGAAATACACCTTGATGATTGTGGAGAACGTGCAGAGCCAGATAGTGTGGGACTTTTGTGGCCCTCCCCACGGCACTGCATGAAGCCTACAGAGTAAGAGACAACCATACAGCAGGGGGACAAGTAGACAGCCCTCTATTCCCTACACATGACAAGCCACAAGTAGGCCAGTTTGGCAGAGAGATTCCTTAGCCACGGATGAAAGGATACAGGGCTTCTGAGAAAGAGAGATACCCACTCTCCCTGACTGTGGCATTTGCAGGGATGTCTTGAAGGCCAGTGGTGAGGACTGGGACTGGGTTCTCAGGTCAACCTCCGTCTTGTCATGCTCAGGTCCTCCCTTAGAGCTAAGAGACTCCCACTTACCCCAAGTTCAAAGCAGCCATGAGGCAACTTTAATCCCTTAATGTTTCCAAGATAACACTTCCAAAGGGAAAGGGAAGCTTGAGGAATAAGCAATGCCTCATCAGCTCCAATTCCAGCCACGAAGCTGAGGTGGGAGAGCAAGGAGGCGGGAAAAGGACGCTGTTTCCGGGGCCCCGCTAGAGTGTCCGGCGCTCGCCAGGGATTACGAGGAGAAAGGGAATGCTTATGATTTCTCTACCTGGGGTCCCTGCTCCGTGGTGGGATCAAAGGGACTCCCCACGATGCGCCTCTTGGCCCGCTCCACGCTTCTTCTCACAAACTCCTCATAGATGGACTCCTCCACAAAGATGCGAGACCCAGCAGTGCAGCACTGGCCCTGGTTGAAGAACACTCCCTGGTGGGCCTGCTCCACAGCGTAGTCCACTGCAAGAGGAGACAGCCGTGTCCTCAGCACCGTTCACCCGCGGACGGCCCGTCCATGCAGCCCCCTCCCCTCCCCCTGCCGGAGCCCCGGGTCTAATGCCGCGCTCACCGCACAGTGGAACCGTGAGGAGGCAGCACAGGGGAAAGCAGTGGCTTGAGAACACAGTTTAGTACAAGTTCTGGCTAGATCCTGACGGGACTTGCTACGTGACCCTGACCTTGGACAACTTCACTTCTTTGCGTCTCGTTCTTCTTCTGTAGAACGAGGGCCTGGACCACACCATCTAGAACGGGAGTCTCAAGCTCCACGTGCCAAGGGGCCAGGCAGATAATGGAGTGGTATCGATCGGCCAGCCAGGAAAACAATCTGATGGAGACTCAGAAGGAAAGCCACTGCATTTGGCTGTTACTGTGCATGAATGTAAGCCCCTGGGTTGCCAGATTCCGATTTTAAGAAAAAACAGACATCAGGATTTTTCTTTTATTTTCTTTTTTTAAGATTTTATTTATTTATTTGACAGAGAAAGAGACCGCGAGAGAGGGAACACAAGCAGGGGGCGTGGGAGAGGCAGAAGCAGGCTTCCCGCCGAGCAGGGACCCTGTTGTGGGGCTCGATCCCAGGACCCTGGGATCATGACCTGAGCCGAAGGCAGTCGCTTAACCAACTGAGCCACCCAGGCGCCCCTGAAATCAGGATTTTTAATGCGTAGTTTTTATTTTTTAAAGTGCTGCGTGACATTTCGACAGTTAAACATATGTATGCCCTGCGTTGGGTCTAGGGACTGCCAACTTGCAATCCTTGATCTATAGAACTTTGTAGCTGTATGTTTAATTAGTATTATGGTGAATTAAACTCTAACAGAAATGGAGCTTCTTGAAAGATACCAAGTTTTCTCTACATTTACTGGAATTGTATAGCAGCAAATAACTCTTTCATCTCAGAGCTTACACTTCAAGATAGGACTAGCAAATACAGTGTGTGCTAGTTGCTAAATGACTGACTGAATCAATCAGGCACTCATCAGTCAATCAGTCGTGTCAATGGAGGACCTACTCCCCAAGAGAAATTTAGGTGTGACAGTTCTGATCCCTCTGACAACCAGCATGACGCTGATGCTTTATTCTTCATGGACTCCAAGTTGGGGCTGAAAGGCAAGCAATCCGCTTTCTGTTTTCTGACCTCCCAGTGGTGAAAGGGAAAGCAGCTCTGTCTGGTGGGATGGGAGGAAGAAAAAGAGGGTGCGAAAGAGCTTTTGAATTTTTATTCCCTGGAAAGCTTTTCAAAACAGAAGGACCACACCGATGCAGAATGGCCTAGAGGGCATCCTGCCTGGAGACATGGGGTTTCCTAGATTACTGCTCCACGCCACCATAGGGTCCTACCTCCAAGGTGTAAGCAACTGGCCAAAGTGCATCGACATTCTCAAAGTCATGGAAGCAGCAGAGGATGGGGGTACTAAACAGAGGAGGGGTTGTGGGTTTGGGAAAATGTTGGCAGGGCTAGTGAACTAGAATTTTTGTAATGATCTACAAAGCCACCAGACACCGTTGAGAACTTTCAGATTTCTTGAATCTAAGCAAAGAGAGGATATTTCTGGTTTTGAGAGGCTTAGACCATTGCTCTTTCCACTACACAGCACAAAGCAGGCCTTCTGCTCTTCTATCCTGGCCTGAAGTGCCACAGAGTCAAAGCAGCTCAGGAGAGTCTAGAAAACACTCTGTTCAGCTATCAACTGGCAAGTGCTCTTCCCCAATACTAAACTAGTTGCCCTCTAGGTGGGAGGGTCCAGGTTCTTCTACTTGAAGCTTCTTCTTAGCCTCACAGATCTTTTTCTTAGTGTCCTGTCAAAAGTGGAGATACAAAAGAGAGCACCGAGGGGCAATGTACCGGGACATGGAGGAGATCTGTAGTTGACTTACAATCAGCATCAGCAAAAATAATATTGGGACTTTTCCCTCCAAGTTCCAGAGTTACTCGCTTCAAGTTACTTCTTCCAGCTGCTTCTTGGATAAGCTTTCCAACCTGAAAGAAAGGAAATGGAGCGAGGTTTTGCACACCTTGCAGCTGAGACAGGCAGTGGCCAAAGCCAACGGTGGGAGGCAGCAGGGATGGATCCTGCAAGGCAAACTAGCAAACTAGCCCCATGGACAACGCAGGAGCAGCTCCCGTG
Organism: Neomonachus schauinslandi; assembly: GCF_002201575.2. Classification (NCBI taxonomy): domain Eukaryota; kingdom Metazoa; phylum Chordata; class Mammalia; order Carnivora; family Phocidae; genus Neomonachus; species Neomonachus schauinslandi. The sequence continues at coordinate 97,141,309 of NC_058411.1, forward strand.
GTCAACTTGGTCAACTTGGGTGGACAAGATACAAGTCAGTTGGGATGCAGTTTAATGTCTAACTGGAAGTGAACTGGAAGTGAATTGGAAGACTGCTTTAGTTTCATGATGAAAAGAGCACTGAAAAGGGGTTTAATCTGGAAACTTAATCATTGAAAGATTTCTTTAAAGGCAACTGGCAAGCAAAATGTGACTAGAGGTTTTCTACCACTGTACTGTGGCTTTTAGCTCTGGACTCTGGTCTCAAAAAAAAAAAAAGGCCAATTGGCTCCACATGAAAGACATGATGACTGTAAAAGAAACTCTTCATGGATTTATAAAACTGCCAGGTATGACTTTAATCAGATGGTTCAAAGAAGATACAGATGTTACACCTTTGCCTCTGCCTAGTTCTGTAAGTAAAAGGAGTCCAGACAGCTGAGGATCTGTCTGTATGTGTGCAATGCCTATTTACTTAGAAGCCAAGCAAACAAGAAGCTAGGTTGGAGATAGCATTTACCACTGTGTAAAGTTGTGTTTCTAATGAAATTGAAAGCGTTCAAATGGAAACAGGGATGTACCACCTACAGCCTCCCTTCGAGGAAGAACACATTGATTACCTCGGTGAGTAGAAATGTTGCCAGATCCTTCAGAGTCGGCCTCAGATGAAGAGCGTTTCCTTGCCCAAGAGGATCCCCTTCCCCTGGGTGGCCTATCCACTGGTGGCAGGGGTACGAAGATCCTCACTTTCAGCTCACCACAGGACAGCTCCAAAGGACAATCTATGTGCCGCCATGCTGCCTGTTGTTGGCGGAAGCTACCAGGCCTGCATTGCAGTTCAGTTTCCCCTTGTGCCCACTTCCCTTCAGCAGGGATCCCTCATAAATAATCAGCATGGCAAACTCTGTCTCAGCAACTGCTTCCAGAGAACCTGAGCTGTAACAGAGTGCTACTCTACTATGGAGTAGAGGTCCCATTATGGAAAATGCCAAGTCCCCACAGAGCCCATATGGGCAGTTTGCTCTTGTTGAGATGAAAAATGCAACTTTTGCCTGGAATCCTACAGAAAATAAAAGATTTTAAAAGCCTGGAGAAGAGAAATGCTACATTTCAGCCCCTCCTGCCCCTTGATATCCTCAAGTAGGGCTAATAACTCCTCAGGCAGTGTAGTCATGGTTGAGAGAAAAGGCTCTGGAGCCTGGAAGTTTTACTGATTTTATCACTTACCAACTGTTTGACCTTGGGAAATTAATTTCTCTGAGCCTCAGTTCCCTCCTCTGTAAATGGGGCTAAAAATAGTATCTACCTCAGAATCCATTGTCCTGAGGATTAAGTGAAGGTACTTGGGCCTTAAAACCTAGCCTGGTACAGAGTAAGTACCCACACATGGTAACTACACACAGGCAGGAGAAGTCGGGGCCCCTCTGCTTCCTTGTTCAATGCAGAGAAATGGAGCTGATTGTAAAAGGAGTTACTGCAGCTAGACTTTCCAAAGCAGGTCTCCCCTTCTTCCCTCAAACAGCCTCTGCATATCAATTGCTTCAGGAAAATATTGGGGAAATGCTGACTTCCCTCAGCCTCTAATATTACTCATTCACTGGATTAAATGCTTTTATGTTATTATTACTCTCCCTCATGGCAAAAAAAAAAAAAAAAAACCGTGGAAAATATACTTTCATTCTAAGGAAACCTGTGGGGGAAAGACAGTGATGTCTCTGAAAGAGCTAGAATTAGAGAGTTTCTTAATTTGCAGGACAACGCTAGTTTCCAAGGGGTTGAAAAATACTAACATGTGGCCCTAAAGATTAATGGGTGGGCATCAGCCCCCCAGTCAGATGGTCCCTCTCCCGCCTTGCCAGGTTGTCTTGTCTGTCTTCTACCTCAAGGTAGACTCCCTGGGAAGACAGGCTAATAAAGGCCCTGTTCTCAGGCAGACATGCTCCCTCTCCCTCTTCTTCAGGAAGAAATTACATGTATATGATGGAAAGGAGAATCTGGCTCTCTGTTGTGGCAAGAGAATAGCAGTCAGGTAGAAGTTATGACTGAAGCCTGAGATCTCGAGCGTGAAACCTGCACTCAAGGGCAGCTGGGACAGCGCCGTGGGGAGTCCCCGACCAGGTTATCCCCCGCGACCGCCTGTTGTCCTGAGGAATTCTAGGGTTCTTGGCTCTCTCTGCCCTGAGGAATCCATATTCACTGATGATGACTCATCTTAAAGTCCAGGAAGATAACAGGCAAGTGCTTTCTCAAAAAAAGGCAACCACTGGAATTCATGAAAATTATTATTAATTATAATAAAAAAAACTAACATTTGCTGAGTCGTTCTGTGTCAGACATTGGCATGTATGAGCTCATCTAAGTCTCGCAAAAACCCTTCAGAGTAGGTACTATCTCATGTTAAAGGCGACCAAACTGAAGAGCTGGAAGCCAACGGATGTTCCCAGGTTACCCGGCAGGTGGCTGGTAGAGCCCCTCAGAGCCCAGGGAGACTGACGCCAGGGGCCAGGGGTGTGTCACTTGCTCTATGCCCCTCCCTTCTTCTCTACTTTCTGCCCTGTCTGCCTTCCTTTCTGTATTTACTGAGCACCCGCAGTGTGCCACACACCACCAAAACCTTGGCCCTGAACTCTAAATTGATTTCAAAGTGAGTAGGAATATCCCCTTTTGAAGATACAGATGATGGTCACACACGATCAGCTGCAAAACTAGCAGTTGGCCTTCAGAGTGACAGAAACAAGAAACAAGCGAAGGCATGGAGAAATCACAGGTTTCACACACAGTAAGACGCTGAGTAAATGTCTGGGGCTGGTAAAGGGAGTGCTGGCCCAGCTGGTATCACGGTTCTGTCAGCCCTACTCCCTGACAGTAATCAAAGAAGTTCTAGGGGTTGGTGTTTTTTGCCACAAGGAAATGTTGTCCGGTGATTATTTTCATGGCTACGGTAACTATACGAAAACCTCTCTCAGTCTGTGGTCATCAGAGAATACCTAAGAATAATTTTTCTGGGGTCAGTGCTTTGCCAGTCTTTCCTTAGAAACCAAATTTGTACTAAACATTGCAAGGCAAGTCTCAGATGAATAATGCCTTTCCTCTTCATCTTTGGAAGAAGGTCAAGTTGCAGCTCGGCCTCAAGAAACAGCTGGATGGGGGCGCCTGGGCGGCTCAGTGGTTAAGCATCTGCCTTCAGCTCAGGTCATGATTCCAGGGTCCTGGGATCGAGCCCTGCATTGGGCTCCCTGATCAGTGGGAAGCCTGCTTCTCCTTCTCCCACTCCCCCTGCTTGTGTTCCTGCTCTCGCTATCTTTCTGTCAAATAAAAAAATAAAATCTTAAAAAAAAAAATAAAACAGTATAGCAAAAATTAAAAAAAAAAAAAGAAAGAAAGAAACAACTGGATGTATGAGGCCACGGGAGAACCATTCCCATCTGGAGCAACCTCTGGACTGGACACTGAGAAAAACCCAGTTTTCACTGATCCCCTTCATTCACCATGTATTGCTGGTTCTCCTACTTCGTGTCAGGTGCAATGCTGGGCACAGTCCTGCACCCGGAGGGCACTCGCAGCTAAGAGACTGCATTATAAACTTAGCAGGTGCTCAGTAAGTGAAGCTTTGAGGTCCACTTGGGAGAAAAACCTGGGTCAGAATGTAGTATTAGATCTGAGCAGATGGGATTAGGGCTCTGCAGTACTTTGTTATAAGCCAGGGTCAGAGCACTCTGGTCCTTATGCACAGAACTGGACTTCGGAGAATGTACTATTGCTCATGAATTCTCTCTGTGAGTGGACAGAGGTTAAATGACCCCAAATAGGCACTCCTCATGATCACTACCAAGATGGGAAAAGAGATGATGGAAAGGAGAACAGATACAACTCCAAAGCAGGAGATTCTTAACAGGGCAAAGTAATGTTTAAAAACAAAGAGTTCAAGTGAGAACTGACTCCGTGTCTGCTTACAAAATATGATAGGTCCTATGCAAACTAGCCTAAAATACTACTTGTACAAACCCCATACAGAGGTTTCCAGAATTACAATCTATGGAGTTAGACAAGTTCAGAAAGAATGAAATACAGGCACTACACAAAGGCCTGGGGTTAACTGGCCCTTCCATGACAAGAAAGCGGTGAGGGGGGGCGTTCCTTGGGGATACGTGCTGCTGGGTCAGAAGGCAGAAGAGCATGGAGAGACAAATGGGGTTGCAAGACACACGGGCCTTGTGAGGGGTTAAGAGTCAAGTCAACAGGGATGGATTCATAAAACCAAGTCCTATTCTGAAAAACAGGCAACATCTCCTGTCTTATTGCTGACAACCTGGCTAATTAAAAGCATATTCAGCTTTGGAGACTACAGTTTGGCCCACGGGAGGCAGGAGACCCAGGTACTCCAAACTGTGGCTTGGCTCCTAACTCCGACTGCAATGTGGGAAAGCCACTCTGGCTCCTTGAACCTCAGTTTCTTCACGTGCAGAATGAAGGCACAGGCCAAGCAGTTAATGTCCGTGGTACTCGAGTTAGTTAGAAGAGTTTAAAAAGACATATGGGGCTCCTGGAACTCCTGCTCGTTCTGAGAGTCTGTCCACAATTCTTCTGCATTCTTCTTGCTTATGAAGCAGAAGTAGCTTATCATACAAGTACCCAGCTGCCCTGAATGATAGAACCACCTGATTTTTTTTTTTTTTTTTTTTTAGTTTCCTGCGCAGAGCTCATTATGAAAGAGTAAGTGATAGCGTTCCTGCCATGTGGTTTCTTAACTTTGCATTCCCCGTAGTCAGCTGTATCTGGGTACCCCAAACAGGCGCAAGGATGCGAAGGGGGGGCTCCCCCACACATAATGGAACTGGGCTTGCTCTCAGCAGGAATGTTGGCACAGAGCAACTCTGACTCCCATCCTCGTTTTGAATAGGCTTCAAGATTGGTATGAGGAGTATCCCTGGAAGAGCCACAATGGACCAGACCACGTTCATGGCAATGTAGCAGGGGCAGGAAAGGCAATGTGCTTTGCAAGGGAAAGGATTTGTTATACAGGACAAAAAAACACATGAAAGGCCTTCCCATATGTGCTCTTTGCTCTTCATTTAAGGCTGTTACTGCCTGAACAGAATTTATGAAGTTAGGTAAAGTTTTTATTAATTACTGAATTGTCCATATTAGGAGAGGTTCTTGCTCAGAAACATTTCTTTTTATTAATTAGTTAATTACACCTATTAATAAGGGTGGATTCTTTCTCAGAGATATGCTACCTTTTTAAAAAAAAACAGAAACACCTCAGTAAATTGGTTGAAAATGCCTGCTTTCTGGAATATATTTTCATTTCTTAAACCTCAAACAGATTGATTCTATGCTTTTTCCCTCCTCTCCTTTCTTATTTTTCATTGTTGGGCTTACTGGTTGACTATGATGGAAACAGGAATGCTGAAAATATGCATAATTGGATATTTCTTGTCTTTCTGAAATATCTACAAATAATAGCCCAAATCAATCTGTTCAGATTTCCACCAGAAAGTAAAAGGACCAAGATATTTAAGCAGTTCCTTTAATCTCAGTGTAACAGCAATTTCCAAACTTTGTCAAATTCAGATTATGAAAGCCAATATGGCCACTACCGACCCATGCCCCCCATTGCACACCTGCCCCTCCAGCCACATGAAACCACTTGCCTTTCCTGGAACATGCCTCTCTTTCTTTGTACAAGCTGTTTCATCTGCCTAAAAGGCCTTTCTTCCCCTTGCTCACCGATAAACTCATTTTTCCAGACCTACTTCTGCTACTTCCTCTGTGAAGCTAGTTTTCCAGACCCACCCTCCCTACATGTCTGATCCTCTGATCCAAAAAAACCCTCACCCTGTTCTTGTTTAATATTCGTCTTCTAGACTGAATGTGAGCAGAGAGACCCTCTGTCTATCTGACATACATATGGAAGATTTGTTGGGCAACCACACCAGAACATGACACCTGCTCTTAAGGTCTCTGGAAATCAGAGACCATGAGGGCTTTAGGAAAACAAGTGAGAGATTGGAATACAGGAGGCCTATGTCCAAGGTAGTTGTATTTTGCTACAACTAACAGAATAATCTTGGGCCTCCCAGTACTTACCTTTGGCTTAAATTTCCTCTTTTTAATGAGGGGGATGACTTCATCTACTACTGGCCGCACAGTTCCTGGGGGGCTTAAAAACTTTTCTATGTCTGGGCTCTCCCTCCAGAGATTCTGGTAGTTTTACTCTGGATTATTTTTAAAAGTTCCCCAGAACATTTTTTTTAAGACTTATTTATTTGAGAGAGAGAGAGGGAGAGAGCATGAGCAGGAAGGGGAAGAGGGAGAGGGAGAGAAAATCTCTAACAGACTCCTCGCTGAGTGTGGAGCCTGATGCGGGGCTTGATCTCATGAACACTGAGATCACGAGCTGAGCCAAAACCAAGAGTCAGATGCTTAACTGACTATGCCGCCCAGATGCCTCCTCCCCAGAAATTCTAATGTGCTGCTAGGGTTAAGAACCAGGAGATTCAAGAATCTTTAAGGGCATCTCTCCCACACTTGTCTCTCACCTTGCATCATTGCTTCTCCTTTCTAGTTGTGCAACGTTACTGTTGGCTGAGCACATATTCTGTGCTGTTTGTTCTCACAAACATTATTTAATCTCCATGTTGTTTCAGTGAGGCGAAATTACCCCCGTTTCATAGTTGGGAAAAAAAAAAATGAGGACTCAGAGAGGTCCAGAAATGACTTGCTGACAGGCTCCTATGGAGCCTGTCCTGGTTCTTCCTGCCCCATTACAGTTCCTGTCTGCGGTTCCTGCCTTTCTGCTCCAGATGCCCTGCTGGGGATAAGGTCCCCTCCACTAGGATAAGAATCCCATCAGCCAAACACACTATCCACAGCTAACAGTTAGTCCAGATTGGCTGTCTGGTACACTTAGCATCCTTTTGTTAACTACACAGGACCCTCCCTTTTTATTTCAAAATAAATAAAAAAGGCAAGATTTTGATTTTTTGGTTTGCTTTGATAGGAAGACTCCTGGAGTACTCAAGTCAAGGTATGACACTTCCCACTCACCAGGTGAGCTAAATAAAGAGCTGGGCATCTTGGGACCTATTATCATCCCGAGCTCCAAGGAGAGGGACCCACTGCAGAATAAATAAATAATCTCGGCTAGCATGCAGAGGCCATAGCAGACTTTTTCCTATTCTCCAGTACTCGAGTTTTAAGTGTTAAGAAAAGGAAAAAAAGAGAATTTAAAACCTGTACATCCAATGGCTTTGACCCATCAAACTGGTATTTTTGATTCACGTGCCGGATGGTTTACTCGTGGACTCATAGACCCTTAGGAAAAGGCCCATTAGCTTTTTATTAAAAATAGCTAAAACTCTAGCAGGCTGCTTCCCCCACCTACGAAGAGGTGGTGCGGCTACGAGAGAGAGAGAGAGAGAGAGAGAGAGAGAGAGAGAGAGAGAGAGAGCGCTGCTCCAATCCCTGCCTCCAGCAGCAGCGGGGGCGTCCGCACTATACGACATAACCTTCCTCCCGCTTAGGAAGTGAGAGGAGGACCCCGGCTGCGTGAATTCGACTCAGTGCTAATACAGCTGTTAGCTACAAACATTTGTTTGGCACGAATCAGTCTGGACTCTCCTGTAGTTTGCTTTGATGGTCTCTCGACTATCTTGTTGACTAATGATGAAATCATGGTTTGTTCATCTAACTGAATAAAGAAAACACCACACCAAGCAAAGTGCAAACTGCTTTCCTGCACTTGGTTGAGGTTGTTTATTGACTCTGTGTTTATAAGAGCCCTTTAAAACTCACTTAGTAAATATTTACATGCATTGTTTATGTATTTCGCTGTATAAGGAGAAATTAATCCCATCTTTAATCTGCGTAACTCTGTTTTTCAAAGGCCTTTTGCTAAAGTAAAATGGAAAGCAGCCACCTCAAATAAGCTTCTTGTTACTGCTGCAGACATTCTGTGATGTCCCAGTAAGTCCCCTCTCCCTAGGGTAATCAGACCAAGAGCCATGTCCAAATTCTTCCCTCTGGAAGAATCTATACAATTTCCCAAGAAGCCTACAAAGTTAAATGAGAATAGATGGATCAAGAAGTAAAAAACCTGATGAGAGCAAGCTTAAAGTGGGTCTGGGAATTATGGGCTCATCTGATTTGCCTGTGAAAATTCTCTACCCACCCCCATTAACATGGGTAATTATAAGCTGGCTTCCATATTCTAGACAGATGCTTCTCCCTCAGGTCTTCCATTGTCTGTTAATGATATCGTTCCAGAGAAGAAACTAGGAGATACTCCCGAGGCCACAGAAGTGGTTCCCCTCCAAGTGAGTGCAAGCCTCTCTAGAGACAAATATCAAATAGAGACTGTGTCAGAAAAAGTCAGTGAAATTTGCTCTACTAGCTCACTATTGTGAGTATTCCTAAGAGCAAAACTCTTCACAGGGTCACCTTCCGCCTCATTCTTCTTCTCAAATTCCCCGTTCTCTCTCTCTCAGGTCCCTCCATTGAAGATGTGCATCTTTGAAGACTACATATTTAGTTTTTAATGTTCTCCCATTAAGATAAAGAATTTCCTATGTTATATAAAGCTACAGTAATAAAAAAATAGTGTGGTATTGGTGAAGGGACAGACATATGGATCAGCAGAACAGAACAGAATCTAGAAAAAGACCCATACAAATATGGACATCTAAAACACAAAGGGAAAGGCAGAAAGCCAATTCAGTAGGAAAAAAACATCTTTTCAAGAAATGGTGCTGGAACTCTTATTATCAACATTTTTTTTTAAAAAAAGAACTTAGTTCCTTACCTTATCACATGCACAAAAATTAAATAAAAACAGATCACAGACCTAAATGTTAAACATGAAACTATAAAATTTCTAGAAGGAAATATAAGAGAAAATCTTTGTGATACTAAGCTAGGCGAGAATTCCTTAGGCGTGACACCAAAAGCCTGATCCAGAAAATTAAAAAATTAATGAATCAATAAATTGGATGTCATGAAAATTAAGAACTTCTGCTCTGCAAAGGACACTGTTAAGAGAATGAAAAGATAATCTACAGACTAGGAGAAAATATTTGCAAAGCACAATGGACTTGTATCCAGAATACACAAAGAATTTTTAAAATTCAACAATAAAACAACAGAACAGTAAAAAATGGACAAAGATTAAAACACACTTCATCAAAGAAGACATACAGATGACGAACACACACATGAAAAGATGCTCAACATCACTTATCAGCAGGGAAATCCGTATCAAATCCACAATGAAGTATCCCCTCACACCTGTCAAAATGGCTAGAATCAAAAATACTAGAAATAACAAGTGTTGGCAAGGACACGGAGAAAAGGGAACCCTTAGGCAATCTTGGTTGGAATATAAATTGGCGCAACCATTATGAAAAATAGTATAGAGGTTTCTAAAAAAGTTAAAGATAGAACTGTATGATCCAACAATCCCACTTCTGGGTACTTACCTAGATGAAGAAAACAAAAACACTAATTCGAAAAGATATATCTGCACCCTCATGTTCACTGCAGCATTATTTACTATAGCCAAGATACGGAAAAAAACCTGTGTCCATCAATGGGTTACTGGATAAAGAAACTGTGGTTACGTACACAATGAATATTAGCCGTAAAAAATACTAAACTCTTGTGCTCTGTGACAACATGGATGAACCTCAAGGGCATTATGTTAAGTGAAATAAATCAGAGAGAGACAAATACTGTAGGACTTCTTATATGTGGAATCTAAAATAAATATATTTTATATATGTGTATGTGTATATATATGTATACATACGTACAAACATATATATATATATATATATATATATGCATGCCTATCTAGAGAGAGAAATATCAGATATATGTATCTAAAACAAGTTCATAGATACAGAGACAAAACTGGTGGTTACCAGAGGCAGGGGTGGGGAGTAGGAGAAAAGGGTGAATTGTTTTTTAGTTTAAATAAACTGAATTCTTAAAATGGGGGCTAACATAAAAACAGTAAGTACGGGAAACAGCCTGTCTTTCAGGCTCTCCATCTGCAAAGCAGGTGCTTTATTCTCTTCCAGGACCACAGCTGCCAATATGTGTGCACTCAGTGTTTTAGCTCCTCTGCTTCAGAAACTAACATTACAGGGAGGAGGGCCAGAATCCAAAAGTAAAAAATGTGCAGTGGAAACACCACACAAAAGCAACTACCTATCTATAATGCACATACATGCACAGGATCCTAAGAATAAGGGGAAAGGACCCCCAAGTGATGCACCAAGATCACCTAAAAAATATTTTAATATTTTTTAATTTTTTAATTTTAAACAAAAATTGTTTAATTTTTTAAAAAACTGCAGGAACTCACTTTCAATTATGCCACATGGTATGTTTGTTGATCTATCTCATGATAAGGTCTGGACTGATTATTACCTAATTTCAAACACTGTTAAGGATAATTAATATGTACAATGTCTGATTTCAACTCACAGTCCAGAAGAATCACTTGTAAGCCAGTAATGGGGTAACTGTGTTAACAGGATCTTCTGCAGATGTTGCCTAGTTTAATGCTCACAACCACTTTGTAAAGTAGGTGTCACTCTCCCCACGTCATAGAAAACAGACTCAGAAAGCTAATGAGTAATCAGGTGGAACTTGGCATTAATTATGTATTTATGAAATAAATTTATAGCAAAATGTTTTCAAATGGGCTTCTATAATTTAAAAAAATTTTAAATAAATGTGGTGCACAGTCAAAAGTTCCCAAGCTAGATATATACTATATACACACATACACTTTAAAAAACACTATGTTGAGATAACACTATAGATTTATTAGAATGGCTAAAATTAAAAAGACCGACCATACTAAATGCTGGATGTAGGGGAGTTGGAAATCTTATACATTGTTGGGAGGAATGTAAGATGGTACAACCACTTTGGAAAATGGTTTGGCAGTTTCTTAACCTACCATATGATCCAGCCATTCCATTTCTAGGTATTTATCCAATAGTAAAGGAAAAATACACACACAAAAACACACACAACACAGATGCACAAAGACTTGCACATGAAATGTTCATAGGAAATTTTATTGATAGTAGTTCCAAACTAGGAACAACCTAAATGTCCTCCAACAGCTGAATGGATGAACAAATTGTGATATATCCATAAAATGGAATATGGCTCAGCAACAAGAAGGAATGAATTACTGAGATACACAACAAGGATGGATTTCAAAATTACTATGTGAGTAAGTACAGCCAGACAGAAGGGTATATACAGTGTGTTTCAATTTATATGGAATTCCAAAAGTGCAATGCAAACAATCTGCAATGGCAAAGAGCATATCAGTGCCTGGGAATGGGAAGGGAATGGAAAGAAGGAGGAGAGAGATCACAAAGCCCAGCAGGAAACTTCCAAGGGTGATGGATGTATTTGCTATCTGAACGTGGTGAGGGTTTCACAGGTAGATACATATGTCAAGATATATCAAAGTGTACATTTATGTGCAATTTATTGTATATCAATTACAGCCCAATAAAACTGTCAATAAAGATACATTAAACAATGAAATTGTTACTTTATTAGAGCAATTATGCCAGACATCTGCTTGTTGTCCTTTCTGGACTGTTGTCGGGGAAATTATATTGAATCTACTTGACCATTTAAAATACGATTTGATGGTTTTAATTAAAGTCAAACGCGTTAGGAATAAATCAACTAAATTTTAAGATAATTTGAGCTTGAGAGGGAGAGAGAAGAAGTGACGAGAAAAAAAGAAACTGACAAGCCAAAGGTGGTGAAAATAACAGATCAGAGGACGAAAGAAAGAATTATGATTAGAACTAGAAAGAGGCAACATTTGAGATAATCAGTCTCAGTAAGAACGAAGCACCACACTCACTAGAGAAGCAGACCAGTTCTCATTTACCCGCACGGACGGTAGAACAGACCCACGGCACCAAGGGCTCACGGGGCAGATAACGGAGAGGAGGGCGCTCCGGCAGCAGAAGCAGCAAAGGCAAGGGACAAGGTCACGGAACGGAAAGGCATAGCACTTGTGGGGCTATGCAAGTGGTCTGGGAAGGCTGGACAAAGGGGAAGGTGCGGGGCCAGGTCATGAATCGACCTGTCCGTGACCTGGAGGAGTCTGGCCATCCAGGTAGAGGTGTCCACTCTGCAGTTAGAAAGCAGAAGTCTAAAGCTCAAAAAAGAGGTCAATAATTACAGTGAACTATTTCAAGGAAATATTCTAAATGACATACTGTGTGGACTCCCTCATTGAATTATTTCATATTGCTCAATTAAAAATTAAATGGGCCAATTAAGTTACTCCAGGTGAAAAATCTTTTGTACTGATGGTCTCATAGGATGGAAGAGTTGGAGCGGGAAATGGTGGTTAATTTCCAAGTTCAGAAGCCAATAGTGAGGACTGAAATGAACCTCGTACCTTCCCTTAGGAATAGTGCTTTTATGCAGAAAACGGCAACAAAAATTGCTTGTAAGAAGAAAATCTGACCGGCTAAGCCTGGAGTGTCAAATTTTCTCTGAATTCATCAGCTGATTCTCTGGGCTCCCTTGAACAACGTCTGCAGGGGGATACAGGATGATGCCATGATCTTGGAGCTGTGCTCAGCCTGGAGAAGCCTCTGGGGAACGGGCCCGAGGCACAGAAGGACTAGCAAAGAGAGGGAGGAGGAAGCTCATGAAGGACCCGGGTGATCTTTGGCTCTGTGTGCCAGGGGAAGCCCAAGGTCATCTGTCAAACAAGAAGTGACTTAAGAGCATCTTTACCAGGGCCCAGCATGCCGTGGGGAGTCCCAGTGGTTACCGGATGACAAGGGACTCTGAGTTTTAAGATTATCAAAGTCCTCCCTCCTGGGCAGCTGGCAAGGCCATCCGGGCCCTTCGGGGCTCCGGCGCCGCTCCAGGATCTGGAGAGCAGGAAGGAGAGACGGGTCATTAGCTAAACACAGACGGAGAAGTGGCAGAGGACGTGCTGTGGTTCTTGTCCCTGAGGTGTAGCTTATGGAAATAAGAAAAGCCTGAGCACGTTACAAGGGCACTGTGTGAGCGATAGCTTCTTCAGAGAAATATAATCATTGCAGAACCCGTCCCCGTGGCAGGGAATACCCCCGTGTTCCGTCTAAGCACCTCTGCTGGTGCTTAAAAGAGAGAGGGTCCCTGGAATGAACTTACGGACAGAGCGGACACCGTGAGTGGCAGGTGTCAGTTCACACAAATGTTCTCTCTGGCACAGGCTAAAAACCTCAGACTTGTAGTTGTTTTCTTAAACGGACCCAGGAGCATGTTCTGGAATATGAGCCAACTCGTCAAATTATGTATAAGCTAGTGATTCCTGAGAGTTAGTGAACCTAAGGATCACTAGAAAAGCTTATAAAATGAGAATTCCTGGGCCTCGTTTCCAGTTGTTCTGACTTAGAGGCTCTTGGGTGGTGGCCAGGAATCTGCATTTAAACAAGCCCCTCCACCCTCAGCCAGCACTCCCCGTCCCCAATCCCTGTAGGTGAGGGAGTCCTTGAAGAACTGCTGGAAAACATGGTAACCCATTACACTTTGTTGCAAAGAAATTCTCCCTGCTCTGGGATTCGGTTCTGGCAAACACAGGTTGTGGGAGTGGTCCCCACTCTAGGCCATAGTGGAATCATACGAAAGTTCCTTAATAGGTACCAAGTGTCCTCTTCTAGCACGCTCTCTAAGTCAAGTACACTGTTCCACTTTGGAGAAAAAAAAAAAAAGGACTTAAAATCAGCTGATCCAAGGAAGTACCTGGGCGACCTTTCAAAAAAGTAAAAAAGAACAGCAAAAACAAAAACACCCCCACATTCATTAGAAGACAAAAATATTTGTAAACTGTGTATAAAAGCCCTAAAACACACAAATGGAAAGTAAAACTGCCAGAGGACTGCAGGAATTAGGAGTTATTCATAGCCCTTCTTATAGATGAAGAAACGAGAGGTCAGAAAGACTAAATAATTTGCCAAAGGTCACAGAGCAGAAGATTTGGGATTTGATCCCAGGTTGGTTGAATCCAGCCCCCTTCTATTCTACCCCATTTCCCCAAGCATAAATTATTCTATAAATTTCCTTTAAAAATAAATAGAAAACAATGACAGCTAATATTTACTGGTACATTACTATGAAACAGACCCTGTCCTAAACATGTTACATACATTAGCTTATTATATCTTCAGATCCATGAATTAGATACCTTCATCCCTTATCTAGAGGTAGGCATCTGAGGACTGGAAGGATAAAATAATCACACGTACTGTGAACAAGCCCACACCACCGTTATAGAGGTTGAAATTATGTCTAGCTTCCCGATACGGATCTGACGTATCTTATTTAATCTTGATTGCTTTTAGTGTGACTTGAAGACAGTGCTTGGAATTTCTTACCGAAAAAGTGATTTCCTCTGTTTGTTTGCTTGTTTTACCCCCCTCTGGTTTTTTTAAAGAGGCAAAGTGTGGTGTTGTGACGGCAGTGTTCTTTCAAGTTTTCATTTAGCAAAAGAAGAGGAGTACTTTATTTCCCTTTAAGAGGCTCTCAATAAAGGATTGAAAGAAATTAACTCAAGCTGAATGACATTAAAGCTCTAAAATTCCTAAACTAACATAAGATTCTGTGAGGAGGTCTTTGTTATCATGAGGCTGATTGGATTGATTACTAACGGTTTGGCTCAGTGATTAACTTCGGTTATGATAAGCCACTGGATAGCTTTGCAGATGGAGATTAACCTGGCCTGAATATAGGGGAGAGTAACATAATCTAAGGAGTAGAAAGATGATTTATGAGAAATAGGTATAGGGTAAAACCTAATATTTTACCTAACTCTGGCACATCTTTGCATCCTTTGAATATGAAATTCTTCCACTAGAACTCTGGGATTCCGTGTTTACCAGTCACCGAACATCTGCTGTCCAGTGTGGGTTTGCTCTACGAAGTGTTCGGGGCACAAGGAAATCAAACACACACCAACTTCTCGATATGTCCCATCTGGCATGATTTAGGTTCCTTGGGCTGGGTTTTGGGGGTTTTTTTTGTTTTTTTCCCCCCATCTCTAAAAGGTTTTTCACTTCCAGAAGGGACTGTTAAGGATACACACTGATTTAGCATAAAATCTACAGTTCTGGAGCGTCAATGCCTGTTAAAAGTAGAGCTGTCGGAAACGGCAGAAAAATGAAAACTATCTTTGCTTTTGAGAGGCAAACGGTGACACCTAATCTCCCGTTTTACATCCCAGCAAAACACGTATTAAGCTTTTTGAAAGTGCTGGTCCTTCCTATCAGGCTTGGGAAAGATTCTGAGAACTGAATGGATTTCAGTATTTGTTGATTATCTGCCAGCATCGAGGAACACATTACTCACAAGAGTCCTCACAGCTGGGGTTACTGTCCTCCAAAGGCCCTTCTGTCCCTTGGTCCCCATATCACCACCATTTCATTTTCCCCCAAGACAAGAGGAAGATAGGCCTACATTTCTCCCAGGTGTGAATACGAACAACTGTGGAATTAAGATGTAGAACTATCTTCTTCTTAAATGTTATCTTTGAATGAAGTAGCTTTTCATTTAAACTTAAATACCTTGAACTAATGATATTGTGGTAGTGCTGTATGGTGGCAGGTGGTAGCTACACTTGGGCTGAGCATAGCATAATCATCCCCTTCTAGCTCTGAGATTAAGCTTTTTTCCCCCCCTCAAATGCAGTCCTTCCTCTTTTACGGGGCTAACAAATATTTATAATGCAAGGTGACTACACATCAGATACTACTTG
Organism: Neomonachus schauinslandi; assembly: GCF_002201575.2. Classification (NCBI taxonomy): domain Eukaryota; kingdom Metazoa; phylum Chordata; class Mammalia; order Carnivora; family Phocidae; genus Neomonachus; species Neomonachus schauinslandi. The sequence goes on from NC_058411.1 coordinate 97,157,087, forward strand.
AGGTACTGAGAAGAATGCCTAAGATAGACTCCAAAGAGAATGCCACCCCAAAATCTGCATATACGGCCAGAAAGTAAATAAATTTATAACCTCACTGACAACCATCTATCCAATTTGAGGCAATGAGGACAAGGACAAACTACGAGGATAAGTGATCTGCCTGAAATCTAAAGAAAGAAATCGAAGAATAGTATCAAAATTAACGAAAAGATGCCACAGAGGCTTCTGCTTCTGGTCATAATGGAGTAATGGCCCTGAACTTGTCTTCCCACCGTGAACAACTAGAAAAGTATGTGAAACAGCTTTCTTCAAACTGGCCACCGGGCAGTATGGGACTGTGATCCCAGAGATGAGAGAAACGGATAAGGGAAGACCTTTTTGCCAAAAGACTTCCTTCACTGCAGCATGGGATGGGGAGACCAAAGTAGAACAGGGTGGTCTCCCTAAGTTGATGAAGAAGATCGGAGTTTATAGAGGCTTCAGTGGCTAAAAGGTGAGGGGCTTAGTACCAGAGGGAGAGAATGAGGTCCAGAAATCAGCACGGGGGTCCCTTTGAGTCTCTGGCTGAATGCTAAGCTGGGAATACATGGGGTGAGACTTCACGAGACTGGATAAAGAACAAAGACCAGGTCATCTGTATGCTGATAATCCCCGGAGCTCATACAGGGCTGGGAGACCTTTGAGTTTGGACTGGCCAGAGTGGAAAGACATGCTTAAACACTGGGAGCATTCAGTCGAAGCTTTGGAAGAATCTTCGTAATCTTAGTAAATTTTAATATTTAGTGAAAAATAAACTAGTCCCAACAAAGCTTAAAAGTCAGTGTCAAAAGGGTCAAGCTGTCATGCAAGTGACTTAACCATTTGTCAAAAACAAACAAACCCAGCACTCTTTAAAGAAAGACAACAAAATCCACATGGTAACAATCCGTTCCAAAATTAACAGACATGAAAACCAGCCAAACAACTATATATATATATAAATATAACCAACCAACCAACCATATATATATATATAAACCAACCAACCATATATATGTGTATGCATATATATATAACTAAACTAAATACATATATTTGAAAGAAATGGTTGAAGTTTTCCAAATTTGATGAAAACTATCAACTTACAGATCCAGCTATAAACTCATAGATCTAAAAGTTTTCAATGAACCTCGATTAGGAAAGGAAAAACAAAAAAGAAAGAAAACTACACCAAAGCACACAAGAATCAAATTATTGAAAACTAGTGAAAAGAGAATCTCTCAAAAGCATACAGAGAAAAAAACATTACGTTCAGTAAAACAAAAATAATGACTGCTAAGTTCTCATGAGAGACAGTGCAAGTCAGGAAACAACAGAACGGCATCTTTATAAAGCGTTGAAAGTAAAATAAAGCAAAAATAAAAACTGTCAAATCAGAATTCTGAATTCAGAAAAAAATTAATTCAAAAACGAAAACAAAATAAAGACATTTTCAGACAAAAGCCAAGAGAGTTTGCCTCTCATAACCTGCACTCTAAGAAATGTTCAAGAAAGATGGTAACACAGAGGGAAAACGGTATCCGAAAGACACTTGGGCCTACACCAAAAAAAAGAAGAGGGCCAGAAATGGCAAGTCTGTGAGTAAACACAAAATAACTGTTTTCTCACTCTAAATTTTTTTAAAAGATAGCTTACTTACCAAAAAGAGTAGATAACATACACAGGAGCAAATCAGAGGGCAACAGCATAAGGGATGGGATGAAAAGTGGAAGAATTCTGTTGTGCGGTCATTATATATGAAGTAACAACACTGTTTAATGATAGACTGTGATGGAGATGCGTATTGTAATTACTAAAGCAACCACTTTAAAAAGAGGTAGAGCTAATAATCCAAAACAGAAGATAAAATGGCGTACTCACTTCATCCCAAAAGAAGGCAGAAAAAGGAGGAATGAAGGAACAAAAAAACAGATGGGACAAGTAGAAAATAAAAATCAGGATGGGAGATTTACACCCAGTGATATCAATAATTCTTTAATATTAAACAACAACCAAAAAAAAAGAACCCACCAACACAGGAGAGTATGTACTGCATTACTCGATTTACCTAAAATTCTATAATAGACAAAAATAGAAAAAGGATCAGTGGTTGCCTGGGGCCAAGGGTATTACACACAAAGAGGCATGAAACATCTTTTTAGGGTATGGAAGTGTTCTATATCTTTATTTGGGCAATGATTATATGAGTAATTTTGTGTACATCTGGTATTAGGTATTTTATTGTGCATTATACTTCAATGAAGTCTTTTAAAAAGTTGAAAAAAAAAAAGGCAAGACAAGAGATTTGAACCCAAGCAGCCCAGAAACAAGTGCTTATGTTTTTACCGATTCACTATACCCTTTTTTTTTTTTTAAGATTTATTTATTTGACAGAGAAAGAGAGAGAGAGTGAGAGAGAGAACAAGCAAGGGGAGTGGCAGGCAGAGAGAGGGAGAAGCAGGCTCCCTGCTGAGCAGGAAGCCCGACTAGGGGCTCGATCTCAGCACCCTGGGATCATTACTTGAGCCAAAGACAGATGCTTAACCAACTGAGCCATCCAGGCCCCCTCCCCTTTTTTAAGATTTTATTTATTTGAGAGAGAGAGGGAGAAGGAGGAGAGGGAGAGGGAGAGAGAGAGAAGCAGACTCCCTGCTGAGCAGCAAGCTCAAGCTCACTCCATGTGGGGCTCGATCCCAGGACTCTGGGATCATGACCTGAGGCATGACGAAGGCAGATGCTTCAACGACTGAGCCACCCAGGTGCCCCTTACTATGCTACTTCTTGTCCAGCCTTTAAGATTGGGTCATCCATCAATATAGCTTGCCAATACATGACATTGTAACTTTAAAAACCTATGTAACTGACACATAAATGAAAAGATTTGCATGGTGCTCCTAGATGAGAAGTCAGTCTTGTACAGAAAGCACTCACCCTCAATTTAGTACAGACAGATAATGTAACACCAGTCAAAATTCCAATGAGAGTTTTTGGGAGGAAGGCAAAGTGTTTAGAGAATCAATTTGAAATTTCATCTGAAAGGATGGGCAAGAATAGCTAAAAGGTTTTGAAAAACCAAATAAGAGGGTATCTTGCCTGACATATTGCAACATCTTTTTTTAAAGATTTATTTATTTATTGTAGAGAGAAAAAGAGAGAGAGTGCATTAAGGGCAGGGGGAAAGAGAGAGGGGAAGCAGACTCCCCACTGAGTGGAAAGCCCAAGGTGGGGCTGGATCCCAGGACCCTGAGATCATGACCTGAGCTGAAACCAAGAGTCGGACACTTAACCAACTGAACCACCCAAGAGCCCCTACTGCAACATCTTTTAAACCTAGTAATTGAAGTAATCTGGTACTAGTGAAAGAATAGACAAATAAAATTGTGAGTCCTAAAACAGAAACATGTATATATGGAAATTTATCATACGTTAATGTTGTACTCAAATTAGCTGCAAAAGGATAGAGTAACTGAACACTCACTTATAAAAAAATAAACCTAGTCAACATCACTGATCATCAGGGAAATACAAATCAAAACTACAATGAGATAGCACCTCACACCAGTCAGAATGGTTAAAATCAACAACACAGGAAGCAACAGGTGTTGGCGAGGATGTGGAGAAAGGGGAACCCTCCTACACTGTTGGTAGGGATGCAAGCTGGTGCAGCCACTCTGGAGAACAGTATAAAGGTTCCTTAAAAGGTTAAAAATAGAACTACACTATAAGCCAGCAATTGCACTCCTGGGTATTTACCCACAGAATAAAAAAATACTGATTTGAAGGGAGACATGCACCCTGATGTTTATAGCAGCATTATCCCCAAACTATGGAAACGGCCCAAGTGTTTAATTGAACTATGATACACTGATGCAAGAATATGCTATTCACCTATGAAAATGAATGAAGGGGATCTGTAAGTACTGACATATAAGGAGCTATATCTCATTTTATACATTATGATCCCATTTTTATTAAAAAAATATTATATAGTAGAAAGCCCTTAACTGGCTCAATCTGGACCACTGACTAATTAATTGATTTTTGAGAAAGAGAGCATGTGTGCAAGTGGGGGGAGGGGCAGAGGGAGTGAGAAAATCTTAAGCAGGCTCCATGCCTAGCGTGGAGCCGGACGCGGAGCTCGATCTCACAACCCTGAGATCGTGACCTGAGCCAAAATCAAGAGTCGAATGCTTAACCGAATCACCCAGGCGTCCCACGACTAGTTAATTTAAAAAAAGGTTAAAGCAGGTAAAGATCCTTAAATATTTCATTTTAATTTAAAAAATATGTACATTCATTCTCTAGTCTTTGGATATAGAACCAAGGACTTTTCTTTAATTATGGGTTTACCTTTCCTTTCTGATGAAACCATCCCCCTAAAATACTGTTTAAGATTTCTGGTTTCAGTTTCTTTAAAGTGGAGTGAAGACTTAAAAATATTTGCAAAGTGAGCCAGGTGCACATTCTAGCTAGCTTTATATTGTCCCCCAGGTTCTTATAATTGTCTTGCCCACTGCTCGTTGATTGCAGTTTTTAAGGCATCTAGCCCTTAGCAAATCTTTTCAAAGCACTAGACTTAGTTTAAATAGGAACTATAATTTCCTTTCACGCCCACATTTTGGTTTATATATTTCATTAAAACTGCAAATTACTGTAACAAGTACAACTAGAATAAGAGGTTTGGAAACAAGATTAACTCTTCATAAACATAAAACCCAAGAATCTCTAACTATAAATTAACACTCGGGTTTATTAACCAGTCTCTTATGGAACTTTTTTACCTGAGTCCATTTAACCAAGTATCATTAATTGCATCCATTGATACAGTCAAGCCCTTCCTCGCGGGCAGTCCAGTGTGGGAGTCACTAGCCACATGCGGTGTAGCGACTCACAAAGGGGCTGGTCTGCTTTGACACGTGCTGCAAATGCAAACTACAGGCCAGATTTCAAAAGCTTTGTATTGAAAAGAGAATGCAAAATACTGTGACAATGACTCGTTATACTGATCCTGAGTTGAAATGATAATATTTTGGAAATACTGGATTAAATAAAATATGTTAAAATTAATTTCACTTGTTTTAAAACTTTTTTAACGTGGCTAACAGCAGATTTCAAATTCCAAGTGTTGCTCATTGTATTTCTGTGAGGCAGCACTGTTCTAGATCTGCAAACATCCTTCCTTCGACAGGGAGGTCATCCGTGAAGTTCTACTTGAAACAATGAATCACTTTCTTTTTTATCATCTCTGTTACCTGAATCCAAGACATTGAGAGTAATATTTCAGAATAAATCTTTCTAAGCAGATTTATGACTCTTTATCAAGGGTCAATAAACTATGGCCCATGAGCGAATTTGGCCTGCTGTCTATTTTAGGTATGGCCTGCAAACTAAAAACCGTTTTTGTGGTTTTAAATGATTGGGGGGGCGTGGGGGGAAGAATCAAAAGAAGGTTAGTAATTTGGGATGTGTAAAATTATATGAAATTCAGATTTCAGTCTCTATAAACAAAGCTCGATGGGCCTGTGGCCATGCTCAGCTTGTACGTTACCTACAGCTGCCGCTTCCTGCTTCACAAGGGCAGAGTGGAATGTCGCCGCAGAAACGACAGTACCTGCAAGGTCTCCAATATTTAGTCTCTGGCCTTTTCCCGGAAATGTTTGCTGACCCCCGCTCTTTCTCATCCCTTATGGCTCATGGGCATAGTTAGATGTCAACTGTATCTACAGGATCTGGTGAAATAGTGAGGACAGAGAGCTGTGTTCCCATTTTTATCTCTACTAGAGATCAGTTTGGATTTCCAGCTTCTTAACCTGCTTCTGCCATTAATGTCCTTGACTCAGAAAAGTGTTTAGAACCCCAGCTTCTGGGATAGATTTTGTTTGTTTCTTTTTGCCTCTGGGAAGTGTTCCTTCTATTTCAAAACATAAGAGGGTGTTTTTTTGTTTTCTGGGACAGGTTTTCCACAGATGGCATCCCGAAAAACACTCCAAGATCCGTGCCATCGAAAGGTCAACGCACAACTTGACTTTGACATTCGCGAGTGTTCTAGCTATGACAATATGCCAGCCTCTGAGGGCTTGGGTACTCACTGCTCTTGCGGAGTCCCACCTCTATAGATAACACATTCTCTTTTCTTTCAAACCCTCTCTTCATTTGCAGGACTGTTCCTCAACCCACGGCTTCTCAGGTACCTACCTCCGTTGACCCTGTGAACGCAATCTTGTCTATACCAATGTGAGAAGCTATTGCTGCCCCAGCCGTTGGCCCGTATCCTGGCAAAATATTGATGACTCCCGGCGGAAAGCCAGCCTGACAAAACAGAATTGGAGGAAATGTGGCTTGTGAAAGCTGATGAAGCACATTAAATCGGATATGCTCCAGTAGGCTCCAGCTATAAGGGGAGCGTGAGCCACTCCTAAAGCCGGTTTCCCTTACCTCCTTGATGAGGGCTCCCATGTAGAGCGCGCTGAGCGGGGTTTGTTCTGCCGGCTTGATAACTACTGTATTACCACAGCAAAGAGCCGGAGCAATTTTCCAAGCAAACATCAGCAGGGGGAAGTTCCACTGAAAGGGAAAAACTCAAGGTGGATAAATGAAAAAATATTACTCTATGACTCTGTTTTCAAGCTGTGACTGCTCAGATTTCTCAGACGAGGCCTCTACATAAATCTTGTCTCACCACAGAGTATAGATTTTGGATATTTTAATTACTTCATTAAGAAGAGAAGAGGACTGGCCTTGAAAATCTCCCCTTTTCTCTCCATTCAGCAAAATACTATATCCCAACGCCCCACCCAAAGGAAAGCTCAGGGTGAAAAGGGAGTTTTTGTTTTTTCTTTGTTTTGGTTTGGTTTTTCATTTTTGTCATTTTGTCTGTTTTTAGAATTAGACTTTGGGGGGTGCCTGGGTGACTCAGTCGGTTAAGCGTCTGCCTTCGGCTCAGGTCACGATCCCAGAGTCCTGGGATCGAGCCCCGCATGGGCTCCCTGCTCAGCGGGGAGCCTGCTTCTCCCTCTCCCACTCCCCCTGCTTGTCTTCCCTCTCTCGCTGTGTCTCTGTCGAATAAATAAATAAAATCTTTAAAAAAATAAAATAAAATTAGACTTTGGTTCCAGTAAGTTCCTGTATACGAAAACTTTTTCTTGCATGTGTGATTTTACACCAGCAGCTTCAGACGGGTTTGAGAGAGCTATTCGGTGTGGAAGGGCTGGAAAAGAAAACTCCGGCTGTTAAGTCAACGTGTACTTGAAGAGAGTGCCTTTTCTTCATATACACGTATTGTCACAAAGCACCCGATGATGAAAAAGAATCGCATCGCCTGATGAGTATGCAAAAATTTTCATTTGTCTCCTTTCCGTTGCAAAATAAACGAATGGGAGGCTGAGAAATATAGGGGAGTATCTGATTTTGGGGCCTAAGATGGTTTATTTAAACTGATTCCTAAAAAGGATATTAAGCTTGTACTGTCACAGGCATAGGGATGAACCTTGGTGCTATCAGGTGTCATTGATAATTTCATTAAGAAAGAAAACAGAAATCCTGGTCCCCTGGCTTCAGCCCTTGACCATAATGTGTTTCAGCCTGAAGCATCTCAGCGGCCACCCTTGAAAGATTCTCACTGGCCCTGGCAAGCTTGCAAAAATATACAAGTGTCTTGCCTTCACCAAACACCCAATTTCTTTTCCCCTTGGTTGTTTATAAACTTGGGAGTCCACAGAGATGTTTTAATTCCATCTACAGTATATAAATCTTGGAGTGCGGTAATTGAGCCGGAGCTGGCTGACAAGTGGTTCTTGTGTTGTCAGTGAAAGCTGGAGCTCCGAGCTTGCCTTTGGGGAAGGGCGAGGAGAGCAGGTTTGAGTTCCCGCAATGGAGGTGACAGACCTCACCCCTGGCCCGATCCACGGGGGATTTCCCTAGATGGGTTAGGAGCAGCAGAACTTAAACCCAACTTCTCATTTTCTGTTTCATTCTCTAGTAAATTTCACAGAAACCCACAGCTTGCAGATCACTTAAAAAAAAATACTAATACCTCTCAAAAATCTCTGCCCCCCCCCCCCAAAGCCAAAAATGACTTCCTCCTACATTTTGGAAAGAGAACACTTCTTGTCTCTACTGTAAGAGTTGAATTTGAGCCTCTCCTGAAATCCCTGCCAGAATGATTAGCTAGTACTGTTGGAAAATTCGATGATGTTTTATACAGTGCCAAGGCTGTGTATGAGAGAGAGAGGGGAAAAAAAAAAAAGACAATGTTTAATGTTCCAATCCAAACACTAAGCACTACATCTATTTCCCTTTACAAGACATACAACAGCCCGGCATGGTTTCAATTATGACCGTGACGTTAATTGTACTGCTGTGTCTTCCGTAGAGTCTTCTATCTAGATTCTTGTGAAAAGAAACAGTGGGAAAGAATGGGATTACAAGACCATATAAAACAATATGCCTGGAAAGATGGTGAGTCATAGTTCTAAAAAATAAACAAGCAAATATAACAAAGCATTAATTTTCCATAAGCAGAACAGACATCCATAATCAAGGGCAGGTTATTAATACACTGGGCTTTGCTTTGCTTTGCTTATTTTAATATGAGAATTCCATGGCTTGAGAACTCAACTCCTGGTAACAGAGCCGAAACCCTATTAACCTGTTCAAATAAGCATTTGCGGGGAGGCTGTTAAAGATATGTCAACAACATGAGCTCAGTTTTTTGCCCCCTGTAATGGAAAGCATACCTCGTTGAGGTCCATGTTTTATGTATCTTTAAGAGAACTGATTCAAATGAAAATAAATAGGAGGCGTAAGGAGATTCACTCACCGGGATGATCTGTCCACACACTCCAATGGGTTCATGTCTGGTAAAAGTAAAATAATCTCCATCTGAAAGAAATGCCCACGGTCACTACCAGAGAATTTGGATGAGAGGAAAAAAACGTAGAGAGAGAATTTGGATGAGAGGAAAAAAACGTAGAGAGAGAATTTGGGTGGCGATGGAAAAACCAGAAATAAAGTTGAGAAAACATCCTACTCAGCCGTGTAGGAAAGCTGGCAGAAGAGCTTATCACTAGGCACAGGGTGTCTCCAGATACGGCTCCTGGACACCCAGAGTACTGATGAGGGGCCTCGAAGGTGAAATGAAGGACAAGTTTATGACAGGAGAAGCAGTCTTCTGGGGAGGTGGGGGCAGGGGACTGGTGATGGGAGGAGAGGGGCTGGGAACTGGAAAATTATAAATACTAAATTTTATGTTAAGTGCTAAAATGATACTTCAATGTACCTCAACATTTTAAATAACTTTATGAAGTATTCAAAAAAAACTAAGTAAAATGCTACTGGGTAAATTTTAAATGGTAGGCAACTAGGAAAGGTGAATAGTACAGTAAGATCTTTTTTTAATAACTGAATCTAGGTGTCAAAACACTTTCTGGGCCCTGGGGGAAGAGAGACATGTCCGGGCCTCTTTCAAGAAGGCAAAAGTCCACTTCAAAAAAGATTCTATCAAAACCCCAAAGATTCCACCCTCAAATTAGCCAGGGAAATAAGGACGATTTAATAATCTTATTTTCCTTATAGGAGCAATAGGCATAATAATAATAGGAATAATTACCCAGGAAATCCAAACCAAATTTTTCTTTAGGAAAATACCATTATGTTTATCTGATTTTATTTTTGAATTTTTTTATAGATGCATTATTTATTGAAACAGTCTATTGTTAATGAAAATTTAGATTGTTTCCAGTCTTTTGCTAATGCAAACAATGTTGCAATGAATTATTTCATCTTTATGTACCTGTACACATGTATTTTTGATCACTTCCTTGAGGTGGAGTTGCTGAATGAAAGCATATGTTCATATTAAATAGTAATAAACCTTTTTGACCTGACCTCCCTAGATACTGTTATCAACTTGTACAGCCATCAATGATGTGTGATAGATTCTGTATCAATGCATTATTATTTATTTATTTAAATTTTGTTAGTTAACATATAGTGCGATATTGGTTTCTGGAGTCGAGTTCAGTGATTCATCACTTATGTACAACACCCAGTGCTCATCATAACAAGTGCCCTCTTTACTACCCATCCCCCACCCAGCCCCTCCCCCACCCTCCTCCCTCCATCAACCCTGAGTTTGTTCTCTGTCATTAAGAGTCACTTATGGCTTATTTCCCTGTCTCCTTTTTTCTTTTCCCCCTTCCCATATGTTCATGTTTTGTTTCTTAAATTCCACACATGAGTGCGATCATATGGTATTTGTCTTTCTCTGAGTGGCTTATTTCACTTAGCATAATACTCTCTGGCTCCACCCATGTCATTGCAAATGGCAAGATTTCATTCTTTCTGATGGCTGAATAATATTCCTATATATGATATGATAATATATATATCATGTTTTATCTGAATTATTTTAAATGGCTAACTGAGATAACCAAATAATGGCTTGTTCTTAGCATACGGCATTACAATGCCAATACTGGACAAAGTCTTTGTTTTTCCCCCAACTGCCAACCCTGTGGCCACTTCACTCATACTTGTTTTCTATCTCAAAAGCTGTCCCCAGGGAAAGTGAAGACCTCAGCTAATTCTCCTGAAGAGCACTACTCTTAAGGATGAAGAAGTAGGGACAGGAGGAGTGTTGTAGGTTAGGGGAAGAGAAAGGATGTGATTGTTTATCATTGTCTCTCAACACAACTAAACCCCTCCTCTTTATACACAGAACTGTTTTAATTAAGTTCAAAATCAGGCATTTAAAAATATTTAAAGGTCTCTCTCCCTCCTGGACCTCTTCCCAGAATTCACAACTATCTGTTGCTGGTGCATCTTTTCAAAGAACTTAATGTGATCATACTATTCACAGTCTTCTATATTTTTTCCCACTTTTTTTTTTCAGATACAGCTTACACATTTTTTGAACTGCTGAATGCTATTCCACTGGCTCAGTACTTGAAACTACTATAAACTGTCCCGAGGGACACAGAAATTGCTTTCAGTTTAAGCTATTATAAATAATGCTTTAAACATGATCATTTCACATTATCTTTGCACATCTGTGGAATTTCATGGTCAAAGGGTATGTGCATTTCACATTTTGATAAATACTGCCAAATCATCCTTCAGTAAAATTATACAATTTAGAATTCCAAACAACAACATGATATTTTTTCCCATCCTTTGACACTGGGGCTTTTCAAACATTTTGATTTCAGTCAACCGGACAGGTGGAAAATGACAACTTATTTTGATTTGTGTTTCATTATAGATACATGGTGTGAATATCTTCTCATGTTTACTGGCCATTTTCAATTATTTTCTTCAAATTTATATCTTTTGCCCTCCTGCTGTTGGGTTATTCAACTTTTTAGTCATTTGAAGAACCCTACATACATACATTAAGGAAATTAGGTCTTTGTCACGTGTACTTGCAAAGTCTTTTCCTAATCTGCGCTGCCTGTCTCCAAATTTGTTTTATGACAACGCTTTAAATGGAAGAAATTGGGAAACAGGCAGCATTCAACAACTGTAGGAAGGGAATTATTTTAGCATATATCCCCATTAAAACAAAAGTAGCCCAGTGGAAACTGTCCATAGGATGACAATAAGAAGTCTCAGTAATACTTTAAGAATCAAATCAACTATCTTAGCTTTGTATGCAGACAACTCAAGAATTTTCATAGATACCGTTCTTTTAAAGATTTTTTTTTTTTTATTTGACAGAGAGCAAGACAGTAAGAGAGGGAACACAAGCAGGGGGAGTGGGTAAGGGAGAAGCAGACTTCTTGCTAAGCAGGGAGCCCGATACGGGGCTTGATCCCAGGGAAGGCAGACGCTTAACAACTGAGCCACCTAGGCACCCCTCATAGATACTGTTCTTTACAAAAGTACAAGTTACTGTCCTTTTTCAACTTACAATCTCTGAAAAGGTTGTTTTGTTTTGTTTTGCTTTGTTTTAACTATCAGTACCTTTTACTGCTTCACTTTTTGTGTGTGTGTGTAAGATATAAATGGGATGTCAGGCCCTTCTTCCCGGAAGGTTTTTCATAAGGAGCAATAACCCTAATCAAAAGGTTAGATAGTTTCATTTGCACGGAAATCCTTGCCAACCCAACTGTAACTTGGCTAAGGTGACGGCTCCAGGTGGATCATCATAGACGACAGAATCAGAGTATCATGTCAAGAAGAGGTGCAAACGGGCTGAGAAAAAGATGGGAATCTGGACTAAGACCACCACGGGCATTTACTGTGGCAGCACATGCGGGGAAGCTGGAGGAGTTCAGATGAAGCATGTCCCCCTCTACATTCTAATGGCTCAAGAATTTAGTTGTATTACTTATATAATTTTCAAAGTTCCTGAAGAAATGAAAGAGAAACAAAATGTAGGCAAAATCTTACAAGGCTGACCCCATAAGGAATTGAACTCGACTCTGTAATTGTGTCCCAAGAGAAACTGAGTTATGGGGAACGAAAACTTCCTTGGATGAACTGTCCACAGATTTGACACTTAGCTAAAGGCTGGTATAAAGAACGGACTGAAGAATCTTCTATCTCTACAGCTCCTCTAAGCAGGAAATGAAGAAATAAAGGGTATTTTGGTGCTTGAACTCTTCCCCCAAAGAATGCTGTGTGAAAGAGATAAAGGGGCCCTGACCTTGAGCTCAGTCTGTATTCTCATCTGGTTGGTGAGTGGGAGATGATCCCGGACACCCCGAGTCTGACCAGGGGTGCCAGGCAAACATAGGAGCTATGCCTTCTATGCGTACCCTTGGCTAGGGCTAACGTGGGCACCACAGAGGTCTTTCAAGCTACTCTGACCCCGCTCTGAATCCCACCCAGCTGCTCCGCTAACATTACCCAAAGGCCACCGTCATCATTTTCACCACGTCCAAGTGCATTACTTACTCTGTTACTTAATGATTTGTTAAATCATTTTTTAAAAATATGTGAAGAGCCACTTGTTAGTCTCACCTTAAAAAACTCTATGGAACAACGGGTTTCATGAGCTAGCAATATTTTCTTCAAACCTAATAATTAAAATGAAGAATGTTCACTACTTTACTGTTTAGAATAATCTAGCATGCTCCAGTGCCATGTGGTATGTACTGTGCTTCTCAAACTAAAATGTGTATATGAAGCACCTGGAGAGCTTGTTAAAATGCAGGTTTTGAATCAGTGAGTCTGGGGCAGGACCTGAGAGTCTGCATTTTTCCACGCTCCCAGGCGATCATGGTACTTCTGATCTACAGACCACGCTCTGAGTGGTGAGGTGCAGAGGAACCGGAAGAGCAAAGAGGGTCCCTGGGTATCATGAGGACCTACAGCTGCTTTACAGCTGCTGACTTCCTGTCTATTTTACTGTTTGCCTCTCTGATGACTCTACTGATCTGCCCAAAGGAGTTTAACTGTAGGAGAATCTGCTCAATCTTTTTAATATTTTACAAATGCTAAAATAAGAACAAAAACGTGTCTTTCTATAGAGCTTAACAAACTATTTTCACATTATCTCATTTCAAGCTCAAAACAACTCTATAAAAATATAGGGCAACAGTTATTATCAGTATTTTCTAAGGAGAGAAAAAAATGGCACACAGAGGATAAGTCTAAAGTGACTTAACCTGGTTAAACTGTGCTTCTGGATTTGAATCTGAGTCATCACACTTCAAGTTCATTGCCCTTCGAAATATTATTAAAGACTATTCTGTGACTAGGCTGGATTTAGCTGGATATCACAAACCACAGAATCAGAGTATGATGTCTAGGAGTGCAAAGGGGGGAAAAAATGAAAAAATTATAACCCTTTTGTGAAGAGTGAAGATGATTCTTTGAGGATTTTTTATGTGGACACAGAGAACTCACATAAACTCCAGTATCTAAGAAATAAAGGGAACACTGCAGAGCAATACCTCCTCCCCTCAGATGGGACACCCGGGACTGAGTGCCTCTCTCCTCTTCATGGAAGCAGAGTCAACTCCAAGGGGTAACTGTTACTTCTCTCTCTCTCATATACCATATGCTACATAATGAGTACTTTTCTCTGCCTTACAGCCCATTTTCCCACCTTTTATGTTAATAATGTTCTCTATATATGGCAAGATGACTTAAAGGGTGTTCCCTTCATTTCTCTAGCTTTGTGCTATAGAGTGTTTCAGCTGGATATAGAAAAAAATTTTGGCTCCTGGGTCCTCAGTTGGTTAAGCGTTGGGACTCCTGATTTCAGATCAGGTCATGATCTCAAGGTTGTGAGATTGAGCCCTGTATTGGGCTCCACGCTAGGCATGAAGCCTGCTTAAAATCCTCTCTCTCCCTCTAAAAAGAAAAAAAGAAAGAAAAACAAAAGCGAAAAGAAAAAAATCTCCATCCAAACTCAGATACTCTGTTTTAAGGCTATGATGATCTTAGGTCTTCTTACCAAATATGAGATATTATAGGGAGAGTTCAAACTCAGCAAGGAAGGACTGTATTTGATGAGAATACCAGAAAAATGTTCTGGATTCCAAATTCTGAGCCAACAAGTTAGATCATAACTATGGTGGAGAAAATTAAAAACGAGATGAGATACCAAACCAGAAATACAAAATCACACGTGTAGGAAATTTCTCTCTCAGCCTCTTTTCTCTTTCACTCAAAAAAGTAAAAAATATAGGGTAATAGATATTGCTCTTGAAAGGAGTTTAAGATCCACCCAGAGACAACTTCTCTGATATGTTCTTATATTTGAATTTTTACAACTCATGAAGGATATAAAAATCTTACAATTAAATACATTATATCATGAATCTGGTTAACCTATGGATCAAACTTTATTGACTATGTGTAGATGGAGGCATTTCTAGGATTATACTGAGAAAAGCCTTTGACCCCTAGAAATGAGTAACAGAGTAAGCTTCTTCTGCATTTAGAAAATGTCAAGCCACTGTTCTATGTTCTTTGATGGGAACTTGTCAAACTACACAGGAGAAACAGCAATTATTTAGTTAATTAGCACAATTTCATTATTTGAATTATTCCTTCAGACTTATCCTTACTTCTTAAGGGAGATTTTATCGTTGCTTGAAAGAATTTTTTTTACAGAATTTTTATTCTCATAGGAATATTGGCCATTGGCAGAATCTCTACATGAACTTGAGTATGTTTAAACAATATGTCAATAAAATCAGAAAAATCTAAAATGTGCCAGAAATCGAGGAGAAATTTATCTAACATGGACCTCCAGAAATAGCTTCCAATTACAATCCTAAGAGTATTTCAAGAACTACAGCAAATTTTATATACTCACTAAAAGTGCGTTTATTTAACAGCATAAAAATCTGTAACACAGGGGCGCCTGGGTGGCTCAGTTGGTTGAGCGACTGCCTTCGGCTCAGGTCATGATCCTGGAGTCCCGGGATCGAGTCCCACATCGGGCTCCCTGCTCGGCAGGGGGTCTGCTTCTCTTTCTGACCCTCTTCCCTCTCGTGCTCTCTGTCTCTCATTCTCTCTCTCTCAAATAAATAAATAAAATCTTTAAAAAAAAAAATCTGTAACACAATTCAGTGAAGGGAATCTCTAGTCTGTGTTTCGAGGAGTTAGTAACCCTTGTGATGACCCCAGTATTCAACAATTAGACCAGCTACACTGAGTTATTCCATTATGTCCCCTAGCAAATACCTATGTATTCTGACACTGAACAGACCTCACTGAACATTTACAGCTATTACGATAAACCCTATAAAGGCCTATACAAACACTGAGACTTGATGTTAGTGTATAATGGTGCTTACACTGTTCTTCCCCGGAGTCTGCTAGTAACTTCTCAGAGGTGAGATCACATGTTCCTGAGTCAGGAAGATCTCTCTTAGCTCCACCACTACTCCATCATGTGCTCTTGGAAGAAAGTGACTTCTCGACCTCCGTTTCTTTGTCTGAAAAATGAGTAGACTGGCCTTGGGACCCCTCAGGTCTTTTTTAACCCTAACTTCTCAAAGAGGTGTGAAGCAGACTTCACAACCTCCTGTCACCAGCAATTCAGGTCCTACGAAGGACCCTGGGTTCTCTATAGGTGGGCTGAGCAAACAGCTCCTCACTCTCAGTCTAAGTGAACAAAAGACCTCACCATGCGCACTCTCAGTCAACAACACTAAACCAGATTGAACTCTTGAAGGCAACGCCTTATGATTTGAGTCAATGTCTGCACGTTTTTAGCCTATTTTTTAATTTAAAAGGTAAATCTGAAAGGGGGTGTAGTGGATAAATAATTACACATGATCTGGGTAGACTTTTTAGTCTTTGCTATATGCTAATGTACCATAAGGCCATTTTCATGTCAGAATTCAGCTTAAAGCATGGACATTTTCCCTGCTTACATATCACAAAATCATTAAAATCAACACTTGTTACAGAGAAAAACCTTAAGTCATGCAAATCGATTAACCTCCATTTCTCCCTCAGCAAACTCTAAACAAGCTTGGATCCTTCCTCCATCCCAAGGAGTCTGTGGACACCAAAAGAAGCAGAGGATCTTGATATAGGTTAAAAATAATCAAAATGGGGAAAATAATATTCCCTCTGCAGGGCTGCTATGAGATTAGAGATACTATAATGGGCGCAAAGTGATCAATAAATCACAGTAATGATTATTATTTATCAGCATAATTAAGAGGTGCCATAGTAAAAGGGTCAAAGCGTAGGATTTAGGGTCAGAAAAAATAGCTCCATTGAATAGCATGGCAGGAAATAAAAACCAGTGTTGTCAAGTGAACATCGAGACCCTTGTGAATCACACTGATATTACATGACTCCGTGATCGTGTCTGACGTGGGCCTTATGGGAGAGGGAATGCGGAAGGCTGGGAGAGGCTCTCAATTCAGAGGGAGAAACAGCTGCGCAGCGGAAGGTTCAAAGTGCTCATGCCATAACCTGTCTCTCTTCGTCTCAAATATTCTAAAGGAAGGCTACGGTTCAGGGGAGGGGGAAAGAGCAGGTCCTTGCTCTAAGTAGCGATTATACAATCAAAGTGCTCTCTGTAAAATGCAATTTTGATCAAGGCATTTGTCTATTTAAAAGACTTTAGTGACTCACCACGGCTTTGGAATACAGCCTGTAGCATGCTTTACCAAGCCCCAGAGCCCCACCGGCTTCTCCACCCGGCTATGCCGTCAGACCCATCGCCACATCATACCATCCTCCCTCCGTGCTCTGCACAGGCTACTGTCCCCACCTGTGACGGCCCTCCCTCCATCTTCACTGAATTGCCCTTCAGGGATCATGTTGTACATCCCACTGCCTTCTCCAGGAAGCCTTAATACCCGGTGAGAGGCCTCTCCTACCGCGTCCCATCGCACTTCGTGCTTCCGTATCTGAATAAGCCACGCTATATTGCAATTGCTTGTCCACCTTGTTTTCTTTACTGTTCTTTGACCATCTTACTTACTCACCTTTGTATCTCCAGTGCTTTACACAGGACAGGAAACATAGCAGGTGCTCAAAAACAAAACACAACAAAACAAAAAACCTGTCGAGTGAATGAATGCATGAAGGAAAGAGTGAATAACCGAGAGGCTGAAGTTGATGCCTGGGAGGGGAGATGAAGGAAGAGCTCTTTCCATCACAGGGCAGATCGCCCTCCTCCCTAAATGGGAAGGAGTGAAAGAGACAATAGCATCATTCTTCCTACTCTCTTTGGGTACTAAGCTTGGATGAACCATAGATTGTCCTTCAATGAAAACAAAGTGATCTTATATTTTGAAATTAAAAAAGAAAACTTTCCAGTTTACTTTTTATGGGTGACCAGACAGAACTGTACCTTTCATCCCTGTCTTTCCTCTAGAAGCAACGGTTTGGTATTTGCTGCTTTAGTGTCCAAGCCAACTTTACAGAACACAACTGCCACGAACAATAGGAATCAAAAGTCTACTGATCTAAAAACCTGCAGAGGATTAAAGACTTCACCAGGGTGACTGGCCTCTTCATCTTTTTGTCCTGCTGACCTAGTCTCCATAAGAAGAGAGTCTACGATGGCTTAGGCAGAAAGAGACTTGGGCTTGAATCTCAAGCCTGCCATTTACTAGACATGTAACCGTGTTCAAAATGCTAAACCCTTGCTGTCTCATTTTCTTATCTGTAAAATGGGTACAATACCTTTTAAAACCCAACCTGCTTCACAGGATCACACACAGAATCACACAGGTCCTGTGGGTGAAAGAACATTTTACACAATCAAGTACTATGCAAATATAAACTACATTATTCCTTTACATTATAATTCCAAATGTAAAATTAGGGTATTCCACAAAAAATGTATGTAACACAATAAAGACCGCATCATTAAAGACTAATAACCTTCTTATATTCCAGATTTCAGTGGGAAAAGCCAAGAATGCAGGGACAAAATGAAGCTGATGTTATGTTACGGAGTTACAAATGACAAACGCAAAGGGACTGACTGAACATATCTGAGAATAAATAAGTGAATAATAACGACTCCCCCTTTCCTTGACCTTTGCCTATCCCCCCTCCCCCCGGTTCAGTCCAGCTAGAGTCCCTAAGCACTGAACTAGCCAGAGGGGCAGAGGAGCTGAATTCTCAGTAGCCTACAGGCAAGAGCAACTGTACCTATACCTGGAACAGAGAGGAAAGCTGCCAAGTTCACGTCTGCCTCCAGCCTTCCCTCATCTGTGGGAGGCACCACAGCGAGAGCTCTTCCATCTCAAATCCCCAGCCTCCGAGGAGCACTGCCTAGCCTCCTGACTCTCTGGAGTGTCCCTCACCTGGTATCCCTCTAAATGCACTTTAAGAAAAATTAGGGAAACTAAACATTACTTAGGATTTAAGAGAGTGCCTCACTTTTCTCCTTCACGGGCTGCACACCGGTTTGTGCGTAAAGGTGAGAGAGACTCCCATGACAGCCTTTTCCAAGCCCTGTGCTTCTAACTCCTATGTCAACGTCCTCAGGATCTCCAAAGAGCATCAGATGAAAACAGTGAGGTCTGTGCACCAACCACCCCTTGCCAGATAAAGTAAAATAAGCATCTAACATCAGAGACTCCAGGAAATCTTTATCAAGGTCTTCTCTCCTCTAAGAAAGCAAAAAACACTAAGACATGGTTAGGCCAAACCAAACCTATGTGTCCAGCCTTCTATTTCATCTTATTTCTTAAGATGTTTATAAATCATAAGAAAAGATATTTAAATGCCTAAAACATATTTGTTTTAATAATAGTGAAATGGCGGGGGGGGGGGGGTGCCAAAAAACCCAGGGCCTTTGGTCCTGGTCTTGTTTTATTTACCTTTCTGCACCGACATAGGAGAAGCCAACCTAAAAAGGCTGACACGTGTTCTGTTTTTAGCAAAGCTTTTCATTCTCAGGCCCTCCAACAGGTATGCTCATACCACACAATAACCCTGCTCCGCTCAGGCCATTCCTAAATCCCGCCGGTGATGCTAGAGAGCAGGGCTTCTGTAAAATCCTCAGAGCCAGGACAGCACTAAGAGCCTGACGTTCCCGAGAAGTAGTCTTCTCCATCCTGAGTCTGCTGAACAAGGAAAACCTCTGGATGGCCAGGAAGAACGCCTCTGACTGCAAACCCATTTCCTACAGACTAATGTTGTGCATGCTGCCGTCATTCATGGAGCTAATTTTAAAATAGACCTTTGAAGTCTCACCTCTGTCCCTCCTCTACTCTCACTGCGACTTCTCTTCTTGCCCCATGCCTGAGTGAAGAAGGGTCCCAACAGCCACTCGGCTGGGGCGGGTCTCTGGAACCTCTCCTCACTGCTCAAGGCAGCGAAGCCCCAGCACAGACAGGAGCTGGCAGCTGGTGAGGAGGGCAAACCTCGGGCCCCACCCCAGGTCTCTCCCGGCAGAAACTGCGCTGGAGGAAGATCCCAAGCGATACACACAACATGCATCGAAGTTTGAGAAGCACCGCTCCATGCCGTCCATCAGCACCGCCAGCCAGCCGCCCCTTCTTGGGTAAAGCAACACCTGGCCTAGGAAGGCCCAGCCCTACTTTCCGCTCCTAGCGTGCCCGTGGAGAGCCGGCTGTCTCCGGAGCACAAAGGTAGAGTACCTGGCACAGCACTTTGCAGCCACCAGGAGGCCTCAAGGAACACGCGTTTCCTTTCCTTCCGTCTGTTCACCGCTACCGACATCCTCCTGTCTCCTTCAGCCGCTCCCTTTCGTCTCCTGGTATCTTCCTCCCAGAATCTAAAATGGATCCGCTAGTGCAGTGATTCGCCAGACTCTAACGTCAGAATTTTGGCTCTACAACTTACTTGCCGTCGAATTAGGAAAACTACTTAGCTTCACTAGGGCTCAGTTTCTTCCTCTGTCAATGAGGATGCTAAAACACTGCCTTCCCCATTGGGGTTGCTGTGAAGCCTCAGTCTGGTATTGGTTATCGCTGGCACGCGCTGCGCAGGTCGGGACCTGTCCACTGACGGACTCAGCTTGGACACCTCCCTCCCCTTTACAGGACTACAGCGCTGAAGGCCAAGCCACACGACTCAGCAGCTCGTTGTAACTCTCCCATAGAGGTCTTTGTTTCTGTTGTGGGTTTTGTCCCCTAACCTGGATCTTAAAAGGATGGTTGCTGTTTTTACAGACTGTGAAAGTAATTCATGCTCATTATAGAAAATACAGCCAAGTATAAAAAAGAGAAATAAATTATCCACCAGCTCACCACTAAGAGACAATTGTTAACATTTTAGAGTACTTTCTTCCAAACACATAGATCTCATGTTTCAGGAGGGGAAGGTCCAGGTCTTTAACGCTCGGGGAATTTTCCCTGACTTCCCTACGTCCGACACCTGTCCGCACCCCCAGCACCTGACGGAGCGCAGTGCTGAGCACTTAGCGGCTGACAAGCCCACCTGCGCCTTAGCTGAGTGCTGCATGGATGTGGCTTGCCACTGCACTTATGTGGGGACTGTCCACATACAGAAACAGGGATGCTGTCAGAGTTAGTGATGTGCTCTGTTCGGCTCTTCAGTTCCAGCTGCTGTGAGTGTGCTCCCGTCTGCTCTGTGACTGCCGTTTGTGTTTGATGGTGAAAGTGTGTTTCTGGTGGAGCTTCACGTTTCCCTTTCAACGTACTCGAATTTCACGTACCTACAGGAATGGTCATCCCGTGAATTTTATCAGCCCAGCCTGCGTAATACCGAAGGGTTTTGATGACCCCCTGCAAATCCACGTAAAAAGCTTGCAGGAACGGTTTGCCACCATTTAGGGATTCCATGGTCTGTAGGAAAAGAAATGAAGAGAGCTTTCTAGTGATATACTAAATAATTTCTGGAGCAGAAGAAAAAAAGGAAGAGAGAGGCTATGAATGAATATGAATAATGATGCACACCTGGTCAACTCTGACTTCCCCAATAAATAGATTTTTAGCACCGCCAGTTTAGTTTAGCTTCTAGTAAAGCCACGATGACTACTCATGCGCATGTTCTTGTGCCTGGGTGTCTCCAGGAACCACTACCGCAATAACACATAAACATGACATTTCTTCAACTGATGATAAAGAAATGTTCTGCCTGTCAAACCAGCTTCTGTTATATTAATGATCAGAGCTGCGTGGGGATTTTTTGGAGTCTGAATCCATAAAGAGAAGCGGGGACATGGGGTTTTATGCGACTGACGAGAATATAAAACGTTTTCCACTGCTGCCAAGACCCCTGCTGAGAAATGGAATATCCACAGTGCACAGCGAGTTTATTTATTACCATCAAATAAACAAGATCTCCTCTAGGGAAGCTCACACTTTAACAACTTCAGGGCTGGTTTTTTGTAAATATTTATGTTAACAACCATTACCTATTAATAGGGAAGTATCTGGTCCATTTAATAAAAATAGACATATTGAGCAGTTCTAGATTATAAATGTTACTGTTTGAATGACATATTCTGTAAACTGCTTAAATCTGTAGCAACAACTAAAAAATCCAAATGGACACACTGAAATGAGAAACGAGTATTTCAACTTGAGAAATATCAAAGGTGTTACAAGTTTAACAAATTAAATAAGCAAATACATATGTTTATAATCTCACGTCCTTCTCTATAAGCACATTTTATAACATACTGGTGTAAGAATGACTTGAGTGCTGACAAAAGTAAAATGGAAATATTCTCCATTCGATGACATAAAAATACAATTACTTATGGTGCAATTTACCCACTTTGTGTAGAAGATGGGACTCATTTTAAAAGATCACATTGTTTATCACTGTATATTGGTTCTTCTTTATTAAAGGGAATCAAATTATCTCCCCATACTTTTTAGGATGTTTATATACTCGTGAGATGGGCACTACATTCTCCATGCAGCCAGCACATGGCCAAAGTCTACACAGCACTGAGTGAAGCAGAGTCAATAACCAGAATCTGGGCCACCTATATGGTCCCAATGAGCTGCTGACACCGGCCAAATTCACCTATGTTTATTTTCAATTAATTATGTGTACTTGGATGAGGTATTAACTTTGCTCTCTGGTCAGCAGCTCCTCTATATTCCAGAGGCTATCTCTTGTTAAAACTTACTCCTCCTATGGCTCGGGAGTGTTTAAAAGGAGAAATCTCATTTAGGTGTAAGGGCAAAAAGGAATGGATCACAGTGAGACAGAATGTCAGAAAAAGGATGGCATTTGAATTTTATGACATGAAAATATAACTGCAGAAATGAACTATATCATTATCTAGTACACACTGTTAGTGGAATGTTGTAAATATTGTGTAGATTTCACTCAATGAAACAGACACTTACAGACCATCAATGTGCTCCCCTCCCCCCCCAACCGTTTATGTGCAAGGAACTGTGCTGGGATCACAAAAAAAGAAGTAAAATACAGTTTTCACTCACAAAGAAATTATAATCCAGTGAAAAGATAAGCATCTAGACGGGCATTCCCCCCCAAGTGTTCCGAAGAATTCAGTTTTGCACAATATTGACAGATTAGACAAAAAATAGTGTTGAGGCTTAAGTTTGAGAAAGACTGAACAGGGCTCTTCAGGGTCTCTCATATGCTCGGTGTCTTGGGAATATCTGAGAAGGAGCTACGTCACCATGGAACGCCTTTTTCACAAAACGCGTAAACGCCTCATTGGGAGTTTTCCTTGAAGTACCAAATTAGAAAATGTTTTTATTGAAAAGTAAATGTTACATACGGTCAGAGTTCCGCGATTCATTTGTGTTCCCATCCTGGGAACAGATCCCTGAAGGGGGACGGTTGGAGGGAAGAGCCACGGTGGACGGGACAGTGAGGAAGGACACTCGTGCTCCCCAAGCCCAGAGCAAGCCCAATCGTGTCCTGCTTCTGCGCAGAGGGGAGGATACAGCGTTCGTGATTCGAATGCCTGACTGAACAAGGACGTCCTCAACATTAATGGATCGCCTGTGGGTGATCGAGGTGGAGATCCCTGGTGTATGACAGACAGTCCCAAATGGTTCTGGTTTCCAGGCAGTTTATATTCTCTAAGAAATCAACTTTGATTTTAAAAAGAGCAAAAACAAACAAACACAGAAACCACTAAGAGAGAGGAAGTTCCTTAGGTGAGAAAACACTTTAGTGAAAGAACGTTTGCTGTCCCGGGCTATCTCTCCTTTTTACTGGTTCTAGAAAGTGGCAGAAGAACAAAGGGAGCAGACGTGTATGAGAGGCCCTCTGCTTCTGAAGGACTCTATTTAGTCAGGAGAGGTAAAAAAAAAAAAAAAAAAAAAAATCTTATTTGATTCTCAAATGAATCATTTGGGATTGCTTTTCCACAGGCTTCATGGTGACTTTCCTGCTGCTTAACTGTTTTTGTTTTGTGTTTTTTGTCAAGGGTGGGATACGGTTGGGAAGGAAGGCAGGGAGGTCCTTACCAGTCATGGGCAGCAATGGTTTTGTTCTTCAAAATTCAGTAAGAAGAGACACTCAGCTGGTCTTGCACTTCCCCATCTGATCCCAAAAGCTTACCCCTCTCATTTTTCCTGTGTATTATGGACTTCTCACCTTGTTCCCCAGGTCGGCTTCACATCACATTTTCAGAAAGACTAAGGAATCTGCATTTCAGTGGAATGGTAAATTTAGAGTAAAGACTTAATGTGTTTTTTTTAGGCTACTTACTGCAAGAACTGCCCTGTCTCGTTCCACCAAGTCTGCAAGCTTCTCCAACAGACGGCCTCTTTCAGAAGCATCCATCCTTCTCCACACTGAACCAAGAGAGAAAGCCAGGCGGGCCGCCTGCACCGCTTTGTCTATGTCTGCCTGTTTGAGAGAGAGGAAGAGGCACAACTGAGGAGACACCACGCTCCAAATAAAGGAAGAACCACCTGCTTTCAGGGAAAAGGTGACGAACGAACGTCAGTGCTGGTGTCTAGAGAGCATAAGCTTAGTGCTCCGTTGTCTGAAGGCAGTTATTTCATAGGGAACATTTTGCTAAAAAGGACATACCTTGTCTGCTTCTTGGACTTCACACACCTGCTCTCCTGTGGCTGGATTATAGACAGGGAACGCTCTCCCGCTCTCTGAGTTCTGCCACTCGTTGTTAATAAAAATCTAAGGGAGCAGACAACAGACGGGGATCAGTGAGATGGGTGATAGGAAGCCAACCAATGGCCAAGTATTATGGAAGTACCATGGTAGTAATATTTGTTCTCTGTGTTTGCTGGCCTATAAGCAAAGTACAGAATTTGAAGCATTGCAAGAGACCCTCAAATAGTACGCAGTCCAGACTCTCCTGGAATTCAGGAATTTCTTCTATGCTATTTTTACCTCAAGGTTATGCAAACTGAAATGTAGTTCTTACCTTGAGTGAACCTGCCAACCAGTGAGAGAGTCAAACAAAGATGGAAGGACAGAGTGGCACATACATACAAACAATACATGGAGGTTGTAGAAAATATTTCCTGATTGTCCAAACTGGCCAATATCAAAAGGAGTAAATCACAGAACAAACTGATAGTCATCGAACTTTATCCTAGTTTCTCTGTCAGAGGCATAAGTACCTTCACAGTGGAACTTGAGAGGGTGCTGGAATCAGTAAGCATTCACTTAATTTATAGTTAGATCCTGAACTGAGCAATGACTTTGAACAAACTAGTCAGTGAGTTAAACAAATTTCATGTGTAAATCCAAGTTAGATTTCTTTCCTTTTGCTGGGTAGGCTACCCAGCTCAGCAAACGGAAAAGACCTAGCTTTCAAACTGGTCTCTCAAGGATTTCTTAAGACCCTTGGTTTCCTTATAAAGGAAATGGAGACTCTATTAAAATGGCAGAGACTAATAGTTTAAAAAATTACTCAAGTTAATATCTCAGAAAATTTGTAAGAAATGAGTTGAAGAAAAAGAGAAAATACAGGCAAAGAAATGTAAAAATTTTTATTGATATTAAAGAGAGAAATCCAAACAAATATTTTTGGACTATGAAAGCTCAAAGAATACACAAAGATATTTTACTCTATAAAATTTATAGCCTGACAATGAAAATTTCTGAACTTATGAGCCAACAGTCAGTTTAAAGTAAACACAATGATAAACTGATTTGTTATTTTCTGCCATTTTAATAGTCACAGATGAGGCTAATGAGGATAGAGCTACAATTTTAAATATCAAGTTCTAGATTATTCCAAAGCTTTATTTTTCCTTGATTTGATAAAACAATGAGCCTGTGTTGAAGGAGCCTTCTTTTCCTGAAGGTTTTTTTAAAAGATTTTATTTATTTATTTATTTAGGGCAAGGGGGTGAGGGGCAGAGGGAGAGGGACAGTCTTTTTTTTTTAAGATTTTATTTATTTATTTGTCAGAGAGAGAGAGAGCAAGAGCTCACACGCACAAGCAGGGTGAGTGCCAGGCAGAGGGAGAAGCCGGCTCCCCACTGGGCAAGGAGCCCTACACAGGATGCAGGACTCAATCCCAGGACCCTGGGATCATGACCTGAGCCAAAAACAGATGCCTAACTGATTGAGCCTCTCCAGAGTCCCAAGAGAGGGAAAATCTTAAACAGACTTCACACTGAACATGCAGCCTGATGCAGGGCTCGATCCCAGGACCCTGAGATCATGACCTGAGTGGAAATCACAGAGTCGGATGCTCAACTGACTGAGCCACCCAGGAGCCCCTTGAAGGCTTTTTAAGATAAAGGGGAAAAAAGCTTAAAACTGCATAAATACTTAATTCATATGTAACAAGCATAAACACAATGACCTTGTAATTGTATAACATTTTAAATGTATAATTTATACACTCACTTAATGTAATGTATTCATTTATTCAAGCAACACTCAGATACTTTTAGATATAGGACAGGCAAAAATGACTAGCAGTTCCAGCCGCCCAGGGTCTTCCAGTGTCTAGTAATTCATTAAATATTCGCAACAACCCTAATGGCAGGATTTTATTATCTCTACTAAAGATGAGAAAGTTGAGAGGATGGGAGGTTAAGAGTCTGATGAAGCAGGTTCTTGTTGTGGCTCTGAGTCAGTCCACCGCTCTCTCCACTACATCAGAGTTTGCAGGATTGCTCAGAACAAAGAAACACAACTAGTTAGTGTCCAAGCCTGAATGAGATCCATAGTTCTTGGACTCCTGGTCTAGTTCTCTTTCCATTCCGCTTAACAAACTTCCTAACAGTTCCCAGCTCATCAGATTTGCATACTCCTTTGAAACTCAGCATGATCTCCGAGGAAACAAAGGGAAAAAATTAAGAGATCAGTTTCGCTTCTAGAGCATTGTCAGGCTTAAGGAAGAGGGGTCTTGCCCATATTTCGTATTCTCTTTATTCACTATTTGAATGAAACTTCTTAACCTTTTTAATCCAATTTTAGTTTTTAGCTTCGGTACTGAGCAGTTCTAACTATATGTAAGCATTGATATTTCATGACTTTTATCGATTCTTAGAGGTCTTCCAAAGAGAAAAATTATTATTTTTTAACAGGATAAAACTCACTCATTCTCTTACTGTTTTCATTTAGGTACATGGATCATCTTATCAATTTAAGATACATTATATGACCTTAGTGATCTTCCCCTGTATCTTGAAACATTTTGCTATTTCATCATCCTAGGCATCATCCCATTATCACTCATCATTTATTTCCAACCATGCTAAAAAAGAACAAAACAAAAAATTATGGAACTCTCTAGAAATGAATAAATAAATACATCACAACTATCTCATCGTCCTTCAGTGGTGCTGGAAATCAAGTACATACTCAAAAACCTGTGGAGACATACCAAAAAGACACAGGAGCTGATGTGAAGGGGCTCCCAATGACCAATACTGGGATAATTTAAGCAACAAAATAAATAATGACAGCAATGGATTATCACCCATAGAATTAAAGAGGCACCCATAATGATACACATTTTTTAATGAATATGTAAGTGGGGGATAAGGTAAAGCTATGCTTCACAGTAGAATTCCAACTAATAGCTGTGAAGGAATAATGGAATTAGATAATCACCATTTGTCAAATACCACAGTAGTAATTGCTGGAGGCAAAAATTATCAATGGATGGTAAAATCAGCAGATAAAAGTATAATGGAAGACTGGATGTTTTTGTAGTCTCAAAGTATATTCCCTCAAGATACTTATTAATTACAAAGGGAAAAACAGGAACTTTATGTTGGAGAAACTTGGCAGAGGGCACCTTAATCAAGCAATCGATGTTAACATCACCACTAACAGGACAAATTAATTGTTATTGACATTTTATCTGCTTGTCTTAACAATAATTAGAAAGCTATGTCGAAATCTCTTGCTTTGGTGGTGGATTTGTCAATATATCCCTTAGGGTCATTATTTTTATATTTATAAATTTTAGGTTATTTTATTAGTAAATATAAGTGCATAACTATTAAATCTGGTAAAACAGAACCATTCATCAGTATGAAGTGGTCCTCTTCATTACTAATAAAGCTTTGTGCCTTACAGCCTATTTTGTTTAATATTAGTAAAGCTACCTAAGCTTTTCTGTATTTCTGTAGTATTTCCCTGATAGCTCTTTCCCCATCCTTTTTTTTTTTTTTTTTTTTAAAGATTTTATTTATTTGACAGAGAGACACAGCGAGAGAGGGAACACAAGCAGGGGGAGTGGGAGAGGGAGAAGCAGGCTTCCCGCCGAGCAGGGAGCCCGATGTGGGGCTCGATCCCAGGACCCTGGGATCATGACCTGAGCCGAAGGCAGACGCTTAACGACTGAGCCACCCAGGCGCCCCTCCCCATCCTTTTACTCTCAGCTACGTCTTTATTATTTTACTGTGTCTCTTGAAATGACGTATGGCTAGATTTTATTTTAGTCAATATAAAAATCTCTATCTTTTAACTGGCAAGTTTAATACATTTGTATTTATTATAATTATATATTGTGTTATATACTCTGTGATATTTGGACTTCATGCTTTCAATCTGTCTTGCTTATTTTACTTCCTGTTTTCTCGTGCCTCTTTTTTTAGTTGACTAACTACTGATGTTGGTTTTACAATTCAGTTTCCTCACTTTATTGGTTTGGAAGTTGTATACTGTATTTCTATTCTCTCATGGGTCACCCATGATATTTTATCATGCATATTTAACAACTTGAAGTTTATTATCTTAACATTCCTCCCAAACAATTATAATAGCTTTGGAACACTAAATCTAATTGCTCTCCTCCAGGAGTTTATTTATTATAAAATTATTATTCTGCACAGAAAACAATTTCTTATATTTAAGATTTTTTTAAAAATTTCATTCTCATGATTCCTTAGAATTTCATTTAGTCAAGATTTATTGGGAATAAAGTCTCAATTCTGAACATATATTTATTGCACGCTCATTTTCAAAAGGTATCCCAAGAAGGTTACACAATTCTAAAGAGACAAATACTTTCTCACAATATTTTGAGTATATTTATTATTCCAATATTTTCTATCTTGCAATGGTGTTTATAAGAAGTCTGCTGTAAGTCTCTGATTACAACTTCCTGTTTCTCAATTGCCTTTTCTGTCTGGTTGCTTTTCAGATCTTGTCTTTGCCTTGGTGTTTCTAAGTTTCATCACAATATGTCCAAGAATCAATTTCTTTATCTCAGTCATTAAGCACTGTGCTCACAGTGTGTGTGAAATTCTGTCTCATATGTTCTGGAGTATTCTTAATAATTATCATCATTTCCTTGAATATCATTCTCTTTACTCTCTCCTGGAACTCCAAGTGTTACACCTTTGTAGTCCACCCTCAATGTCCATTATCTACTCATATTTTCCATCCTCCCTCTTTTAAAATATTTTATGTAAAAATAGCTTTATTGTTTTTGTCAATGTGGGATATATTCTTCTAAACAATTCAAACTATACAAAAAAACACAGAGAAGAAAGTAAAAAATCACCTCAAATTTCATCATCCACAGATAGCCAAAGTTCACACACTCATATCTCTAAGCCCCATACATATATATAATTTTATAAAACAAGATCACATCTCTATGAGCTGGACAACTTGCTTTTAAAAACTTAACAATATTCTACAGACATTTTTTAATGGTTTCTTTGTATTCCAATGTGTATATTTACACATATGTAGAGAGGTGACTGTGCAGTTGCATGTGTGCCTGTATGTGCGTAGCTTAATTTATTCACTCATTCATCTTCTACTGAAAAATGCTTTATTATTTCCATTCATCTCCTTTTTTCTTTGTGTTGCAATTGGCTGTTTCTTCAGTTCTGTTATCCAGTTCTCTTTACCTGGGTCTAATCTGCTAATTTCAATGTCTGTATTTTTATTTCTAAAAGTTTTGCTTTGTTCTTTTTCAAATCTGCCTGGACATGTTGTTTTGGTTTTAAAAACTTAATACTTTAATTTTTAGGACAGTTTTGAGTTTGTAGAAAACTGAGCATACAGTACAGAGATGTCCCATATGTCCCTATTCCCCTCCTCAGTTTCTTCTTTTTTTAATATCTAAAAGATATCTTTAATATCTTTTTAATATCTTAGAGTAGTGCATTTGTCACAATTTATGGACTAGTACTGATACATTATTAACTGAAGTCTATAGTTTACATTAGGCTTTACTAGTAACTTTGTGTTGTATACTTCTATGGATTTCGAAAAATACATAATATCATGTATCCACCATTGCAGTGTAATACACAATAGTTTCTTCACTGCCCTAAAAATCCTGTGCTCCATCAACTCACCTCATCTTCTTCCAATAAACCCCTGATAAACATTCACCTTTTTTTTGGTTTCCATCAATTTACCTTTTCCAGAATGTCACATAATTGGAATCATATAGCAGGTAGCCTCTTCAAACTGGCTTTTTTCACTTAACAATCTCCATTTAAATTTCCTTCATATTTTTTTCATGGCTTGTAAGATTTTTTTAAGGCTGAATCATATTCCATTGTATGGATTCCATTCCACAGTTTATCTATTCACCTTTTAAAGGATATTTTTATTGCATCTAGTGTGGGGAAATTATGAATAAAATTGCTATTATGTGCACGTTTTTGTATGAACATAAAGTTTCAACTGATCTGAGTAAATGCCTAGGAGTGTGATTGCTGGATCACACAGTAAGATCTTACTCTTAGATCTATAAGAAACTGTCAAACTGTCTTTCAAAAGTGAGTGTGCCACTTTGCGTTCCCACCTGCAATGAATGAGAGCTCTTGTTGCTTCACATCCTCATCAACATTTGGTATCGTCAGTTTTTTGGATTTTAGCCATTCTGATGTGTGTGTGGCGGCATCCTGTTGTCCTAGTTTGAAATTCCCTAATGACATATGATGCTGAAAATTGTTTCATATGCTCATTTGCTGTCTGTATATCTTCTCTGGTGAGGTGTCTTAGATCTTTTGCCCATTGTTTGAGTTGTTTTCTTAGTGTTGAATTTTGAGAGTTGTTTGTATATTTTGGATACAAGTCCTTCATCAGGTATGTGTTTTGCAAATATTTTCTCCCAGTTTGTGGCTTGTCTTTTCATTCTCCTTCACAGTGTCTTAGGGGATAAAAAAGTTGTTCATTTTTAGGGAAGCCCAATATATCAGTTTTTCCTTTCATGGATCATGCTTTTGGTGTTGTATCTAAAAACTCATTGCCAAACTCAAGGCCATCTATATTTTCTCCTATGTTATCTTTTAGGAGTTCTATAGTTTTACATTTTACATTTAGGTCTATGATCAGTTTTGAGTTAATTTTTGTGAAAGGTGTAAAGTAAGTGTCCAGATTCATTTTTTGCATGTGAATGTCTAGTTTTTCCAGTGCAATTTATTAAAAAGACTATTCTTTGTCCATTATTGCCTTTGCTCCTTTGTCAAAGATCAGTTGACTATATTTACGTGTACTTAATTTTGGGCTCTCTACTCTATTCCATTAATCTATTTGTCTATTCTTTTGCCAACGGCACACTGTCTTGATTACTATAGCCTCACAGTAAGTCCTGAAGTTAGGTACTGTAGGTCCTACAACTTTTTCTTTTCTTTTTTTTTTTAAGACACTATTTATTTATTTGAGAGAGAGAGACAGCGAGAGAGGGAACACAAATAGGGGGAGAGGGAGAAGCAGGCTTCCCGCCGAGCAGGGAGCCTGATGCGGGGCTCGATCCCAGGACCCTGGGATCATGACCTGAGCCGAAGGCAGACGCTTAATGACTGAGCCACCCAGGCGCCCCTTACAACTTTTTTCTTTTCCTTCAATATTGTTGGGTCTTTCACCTCTCTATATAAACCTTAGAATCAGTTTGTTGATATCAACAAAATAACTTATCAGGATTTTGATTGGGGCTGCATGAATCTACAAATCAAATTGGAAAGAACTGACATCTTAAAAATATTGTGTCTTCCAATCCATGGAATATCCTTCCATTTATGTAGATCTCCTTTGATTAATTTCATCAGAGTTTTCCTTACAAAAATCTTATACGTACTTTGTTAGACTTATACCTAAGTATTTCTCTTTTTTGTGGTAATGTAAAGGTATTGTGTTTTTTATTTCAAATTCCAATTATTCATTGCTGAGATATAGAAAAGCAAATGACTTCTGTACATTAACCTTATATCTTGCAATCATTTATTAGTTCCAGAAGGGTTTTTTATTTTTCTGGGTTTCGTTTTTGGTGAATTCTTAGGGATTTTCTACCTAGACAATCACGTCATCTATGAACAGAGACAGTTTTATTTCTTCCTGCACATTTTATTTCCTTTTCTGGTCTAGTTGTATTAGCTGGGACTTCCAGCACAATGTTGCACAGGAGTGGCAAAAAGGAGTTTCTTGTTCCCAATCATAGACAAAGAGCATCTAATTTCTCATCATTAGGCATGATGTTAGCTATAGGGTTTATGTAGATGTTTATCATTGAGTTGAGGAAATTCCTCTTTATTTTTAGTTTGTTGAGAGTTTTTACCATGAAGGGGTGTTAGATTTTGTCAAAAGCTAATTCTAAATGTATAGATACTATCATATGATTTTTTTCATTAGCCTGTTGATGTGACAAATTGTAATAAACTATTTTTGAATTATGAACCAGTCTTGTATACCTGGAACAAATCTACATTGTTGTGGTGTATAACATATTGTTGGATTTTATGTGCCAATATTCTTTAGGGTTTTTGCATTTATGTTAATAAGAGGTATTGGTCTGTAGTTTTCCTTTCCTGTAAATGTCTTCTCTGGTTTAGTTATTAGAGTAATGCTGGCCATATAAAATGAGTTAGGAAGTGTTCCTTTTGCTCCTATTTTCTGGGGAAAAAACTGCAGAGAACTGGTATGTTTGGTAGAAGTCACCAACGAAACCATCTGGGCCAGTGCTCTTTTTTTTGAAAGGTAATTACTAATTCGATTTCTTAAATTTTTAGGGCCCATCTAGGGTTAACCAATAGGAGTTCCATCCTCAGCTTCCACTGTCAACTCTTCCTTTTTGGTGTGTCTCTTAGGTCAAGCTCCTGAGAAGAGCATCTGATTGGTTGCAGCACATTTTTTTTCAAGTGCTTCCAAATGTAAATTAAATGACTGTCCCTGGGTCCAAATACATGAAACCAGGAAGAAGAAAGTCATATAGTATAGTTTGAGGCCATTAAAGGGCCAAGTCCTTCGTCAGGATAATTTCTTTTCAAAAGGCCTGTGGAGGGGCAGGCAACAAGTGATGAATATCTCAGGAGTGGGTGCCAATTTAACAGGTGTTGAGATTTTAAGAATTTCTGTATTTTTAAAAATGTCTTTGGTATTGGTATCTGAGTAACGCTGGTCTCAAAGAGTAAAATGGAAGGTATTCTCTTCTCTTCAATTTTCTGGAAGAGTCTGTGTAGAAGTAGCATTATTTTGAATTCAGCAGTAAAGGTATCTGGGCTTGGAGTTTTCTTTGTGAGAAGGTTTTTTTTTTTTTTGGTTTTGTTTTGTTTTTTAGCTATAAATTAAATTTCTTTAATAAATATAGGGCTATTGAAGTTATCTATTTCTCCTTGTGTGAGTTTTGGTAGAATGCGTCTTTCAAAAAATTGGCCCATTAGTTATCAAATTTGTGGGCATATAGTTGCTCACAATATTCCTTTATTATCCTTTTAACATCCATGATGGTCCCTCTTTCATTTCTGATATTAGTAATTTATGTCTCCTTTCTTTTTCTCTTTGTTAGACAGGCTAGATATTTATCAGTTTTATTGACCTTTTCAAAGAATCAGCCCATGGTTTCATTGATTTTCCCTATTGTTTTCCTGTTTTCAATTTCATGATCTCTGCTATAATTTTTTATTATTTTTCTTCTGTTTCCTTTAGATTTATATTACTTTTCTTTTTCTAGTTTCCTAAGGTAGAGGATTAGACTATTTCTTATTTTCTGTATATATGTAACTCAATGCTATAATTTTTCCTCTAAGTAGTGTTTTCACTGCATCTCACAAATTTTGATGTTTTATTTTCATTTAATTTAAAATATTTTTAATTTCTCTTGAGACTTTTTCTTTGATCCATGTATTATTTAGAAATGTGTTATTTAATCTCCAAATATTTTGGGATTTTCCAGCTATCTTTCTGTTATTAATTTATGGTTTAATTCTGTTGTGGTCTGAGAGTATTTTTTATATGATTTCCGCTCTTTTAAATTTGTTAAAGTATATTTTATGGTCCAGAATGTGGCCTATCTTAGTGAATGCTCCACGTGAACCTGAGAAGAATGTATATTCTGCTGCTGTTTGATGGAGGTTTACTTTACTATTCTTAGAGCTGATATTAGCATTTGATTTTATAGAAAGCCAGCTTTTGCATTTTCCTTCTGCCCCAATTCATTTTAAGATCAATGTTCTTTCAGTTAATTAATGCATTAAAATTAATATATGCACATAGTTGTTTTGATTTCATATTGTAATAATATTTCATGTTATACCATGTAATAAAGCAAGAAAAAGAAATGAAAGGCAAAAAAGGCTGAAAAAGTAATATCATCTTGTTTTTCAGACATGATTGTCTATATAGAAATTCCTAAGAAATCTACAAAAAAAAAAAATACTGAAGGTATAATTTAGCAAAGTCCCAAGCACCAAGATCAATATATTATCAACAAATCATTGGAAAATGAAATTTAAATGCATATATTTATACACACACATTAGTTCATGCAAGATATAGTTGCATTGTGACAGTCCCTTTAGAGTATACAATTTACTTTAATGCTAGAAGTGGAAATACTGGGGAGCAACTATTAACCCTTTAAATTATGTGAATTTAAAAATAACAATCTAAGAAAGAGTCTAAAGAAGAGTTAAGGCTCTTAGGTGCAATGTAACCATTTCACAAAATTGAGGGACCTGCAAAACTCTCACCCTCCCAACCCTCCTCTGTAGAAACAGGTTTGATAGGAAAAAAAAAAAAATGTGAGTTGGAACTAAGAAGGGAACAGCTGAACAGAAATTTGAGTTTACAGAAAAAATGCCAAACGTTTATTAAAAGACTATTCTAAGGGTGCCTGACAGGCTCAGCCAGGGGAGCATGCAACTCTTGATCTTGGGATTGTGGGTTCAAGACCCATGCTGGGTGTGGAGATTGCCTAACGTTAAATCTTAAAAAAAAAAAAAAAAAAAGCCTATTCTAAACACTGAGTTGTTTGGAGGTACTACTGAAAACCCACAGATGATATGTACTCTGCTCTCTGCTGTCCTGGGGCTTATAATGTTTCAAAGACAAAATTACTTTCCAAAAAGTTAAATAACGTAGTATTCTATGATTTAGTGCCCAGATGAATGGTAAAGATAACCATGGCAGGAGCTCGCCTGAGAGAAGGGAGATAGCGGTGCGGGCTGACATGTTAGAAGAACACTTCAGGAAAACAAGAAATAATGAGGGAGTATAACCCAGGGTAGGGAACAGATAAAGTAGAAGAAAGAAACTCTATCCCTAATAAAACAATTCGGCTGGCCTGATCAGCCCCTCCTCCTTGACTTCACAGTTCCTCTTTGAAGATGATCTGATGCGCTGGTTTAAGGAGGGTGACAGAGAAGGAAGAAATCGAAGTCAAGCTGCTCTCCTTCCCTCCAGGAGTCCCCGAACCCTGCCAGCAACTCCAGCGGTTGAGTGGCCCTGGGGTCCCAGCCCCAGCCTCTGCTGCAGGACTGTCTTCAGAGAAAGCAGAGTGCCTTCTGGCAAGCAGGGCCCCCAAACCACGAAGACCCACCGAGTACCTAGGCCAGAGACTCATCAAGCTTGTCACAGTCACAGACAGAAGGGAGACATGAGAAAAGATTCTTTTAAATGTTTCAAGTTGAAATATTTAGAAAGAGCTGTGATTAAAAGGCATGAAAATCACAGACCTGTACCACTGAAACAAATAATACATTAAATGTTAAAAAAAGAAGAAGAAGAAGAAGATAGTAGGAAGGGAAAAATGAAGAGGGGGAAATCGGGAGGGGGAAACGAACCATCAGAGACTATGGACTCTGAGAAACAAACTGAGGGTTCTAGAGGGGGTGGGGGGGTGGGGGGATGGGTTAGCCTGGTGATGGGTATTTAAGAGGGCACATACTGCATGGAGCACTGGGTGTTATACGCAAACAATGAATCATGGAACACTACATCACAAACTAATGATGTAATGTATGGTGGCTAATGTAACAAAATAAAAAAAAAGAATGGAAGGAGAAAAAGGCATGAAAAATATGGCAGAGGAAATAAGACAAAGAGACTGAAAAGATAAAGAAAATAAACACTGAAAAAATAGTGTTGAGAACAAATTTTTTTAAAGAAAAATACAGTTGTATTTTAAAGACTACGAAAAATAAGCCTTACGGATTTCCTACTGTGAAATGATGAACAGAGAAGGGAACCAAAGAGAAAGAGAAATGGGGAGTAGAGGGAAAAGGTGAGGGTAGAAGAGGGAAAATAGAAAGAGCTAGACCTCATCTCCTATGAACGTTCCAGGATTCGATATTTTGAACTACTCAATACTGGATAACTAGCTTTCTTTCCTTTTTCGCTGTGAAAATACAGTTAGCAAAAGCATTAAAGCCAGACCAGCCAGAAAACATACACAGCCCGTGGCGGGAGAACAATGTGATAGCCACAGACTTGTGTCATCAGAATCCTGCTCTTTGCAGACACGGATCATGTTCGTGGTTTCGGTCAACGTCTGCATTTTGCTAGTCGCCCACACAATGGAGAAGGGATTACACTGTAGGGAAAGTGTGGTATTCTTGGGTAGCATAATCCTGCTATCCTAAGTATGTGTACTTGGGCCAAAAGTTTCTCAGAAGCCATGCAAACAAACACAGAAATAAAGACAAGGAGTGCCAGGCAATCAGTAGGGACAATTTTGTTATAAAAAGTCTAGTCTAAACACAGCTGAACTCCTGAGGGTAAGTCTCTTAAGACACGGGTTTCCAGGCTCTCTTCCTATTAACACCCTCCCATCCCTCCTTCCCCTCCCTTATCTCCCTCAACAGTTTTTACGAAGCACCTACTCTCTTCTAGGCATTGTGCCTGCTAGGGTCTCCTTCGATTTCTAGATTTTCTTCCTTTCCCAGGCTGAGCAAATTATGTCTTTCAGGCTAAATATGTCTGCCTGTCTCCAGTCCAAGATGGCTAAGGGGGTTCTGGTGCCAGTCATCCCAAAAGACAAAGGCCACCGCTTCCATGGAGCGCATCAAAACACACCCAAATAATTTTTTAAAGAGAGGGAAAAAAAATCACTCCCGTGACTGATTCACTTGTAGAGAACAGACTTGGCTAAAACAAACTCGATTATATACAATCAGTCCTACCTACTCTACTGCCCCATGATTCCCGTATTGAGAAGGCTCTTGACATCTGTTTTAGGAAAAACAGTAAGAAACAGCCAACCGGTCTGAGCGGCCTTATCAGAGTCCTGTTGGATCACGGCGTTTGTTACTCTGTTGAAACAACACAGCATCAAGGCCAAGTACACACCAATGTCAGTTGTGACATATTCCCAACCTAGAAGAAACTTTTCTTGCCGTCAGCATTGTGGTAGAAGGCAATGGGAATTGCTACTGGTAATGGTTAATGTTCATTTCTTCCTGTCCCACTTTCTATAAACACGGTAATGCCTATACAAGCTCATTACTGTAAACTGAGCACATTTAAATTGGCAGTAAAACCAGAGTATTTACTCTAGTGCACATATAAAGTGCCTCATCCAATGTTTTGGAAATGTTTCAAGTTTTGAAACCCAGCAGCTGGCAGCTTTACAAGCCAAACCTTACGCTTAAATCACTCACTCTGGAAGGTTTTTTGGTGTCCCGTGTCAGGTAGTACCATTCAGCAGACACTCATTCCCCCACCCCTCGGATTCTTCTGCAATAAATTTGCATTCACAGGGCTCTTATAACTAACTCTTCCAGCACCAAAGACTCCCGATGGCTGTTGATTAAATGTATATATCCTGTGCATTTAATCTGACTTTCATTATGGCCACTTCGTAAAAACGCCACAGACTGGACAAGCGATGACACATAGCGAGAACCTGGAATCCCTGCAAAGCCTCAGATTAGGTTTTTTCTCCTTCTTTATTAATAGTGACCATTTTGTGGACCGGCTCTAAATCAGCCAGAGTACTTGACAGCAAATGTTCCTATCTATGGATTATATATAACCTGTCCCACACACCAGATGAAAAAGGGATAACCCTGGGAGAGGAAGGGCTTGCTTCCATGTAAATCATGTTACAAATTGGACAACACCCAGAGAGTTCATTGTTCAACCTCAATTGAAGGCCATTCCCATTTACTATTCCCCGAGAATCGATGTTAATTAAGGTGGACTGAGACCATAAATCAGCCCGGGAGTTTTACAATGTAATTCAGCATTAAGCATATATATTTAAATTAAAAGTAACTGATTAACCACTAGAGTTTTTCCAGAAGTGGCTGGGGCCATTTCTTTATAACGAAGATGTGTCACCTTTCATTTTTGTGAAGAGAGGACACGAAAGAAATAGTGTATTATCTTCCAAAAGGGGGAATTAAGGCTAGGAAGTGAGTCACAGCACTGGTTATGGGGAGGGAGGAGTTGGAAAGAGAGAGGGAAGAGAAGGACAGCGAAGAGCTGCATGGGAAGGGGAAGCAGCACATCTTCTCTCTGTCTCCCTTCAAACCCTTAACTCTTCCTCTAGCCGCGATCATTCGCTCTGCACCTACCACACGTTAGGCTCTGTGCTAGGTACGGGGGTGAGACAGAAAGAAGTAAGAATCAGCGCCTGCCCTTGGAGTACATGTTCTTACTCTGTAGAGGGGAAGACCGTCACAGTAACAAGATGCGACAACAATGTTCCCAAGTATTTGTGGAACACCCACTCTGAATGTGCTTCAAAGATAATATACTTCATATTCCAATTCTGGGAAATGCTAGACCGGTCATTTGTGTGCCTCAGAGAAACCCCACTGAAGAGCTACACCTGCCTGACAGAAGTCAGGAGAACATCCTTGTGGATGACAGGACCTGGCCTTCATCAGGAAAAGCTCCAGCTCTGTGAACCCACGGCTGAAAAGACCAGGCTATCTGATGAGGAAGTCCTTCTTCAAGAGCCCTGCTAACATAGCCCATCAGCACACGCCTCACTACACTGTGAAGAGGAAAACTACCTGCAGAGAGAGAATCTGGGAGAGGAATTTGTTTTAACCCGAAGTACGTGCGTAATGCACAGTCAATGAAAAATTCAGATTAGTAACATTACTAGATGCCCACGGTATACCGAGCATTTTCACTATTTCACAAACCTGCGATGTAGGTATTTTCCTTCCAGATGTGTAAATGAAGGCTCGGGCTACCAGTGCAAGTTTATACTGCAAATAATTTACAGGGCAAAAACTTGACCGTAGGTCTCTAAATGCTAACTACAGAGCTTTTCCATTCCTCTTGACATTACTGGTCCCCCCACCCACCCACCGTCTCTGCTAAACTATAACTTTAAGTTAAAGATCTATGTTCAGTTAGGCCAAAAGCAACAGAAAGAATATAATTAGAACATTGCCTGTAAAGTCAGGATCGAAAACCCAACCAATCAAGAGAATGATAATAGAAGTTAACATGTGAGTGCTTACTATGTTCCAGGCATTGTTCTAGACACTTTCCATGTATTAACTCATTTAATCCTCAAAATGATCACATGTGGTAGGCATTATCATTATCCCTGTTTTATAGAGGAGGAAGTTGAAGATCAGAGATATAGAGGAGCTCACCCAGAGCTAGGCATGCAGTGGAACTGGGACTCGAAACCTACACAATCTGGCACCATCACCCCTCAGCCCTGGACCTGGACAAGTGCCCCGGAGCAGTTTCCTTCGCTGCTGCATGACCTTCCAGGGGATGCCTGTACTGTTCCAAAGTAAATACGCATATTTCTTCCCAAGGGGTAGGTTCCTTCCTAATCTGGTCCCAACCAGCCTCTCTGGTTTCATCTCTGGCCATCCCTCACCAAGTATCTAAGCTAGAATAACGTCTACAGCAGGATACCATTGCTGTAAGTGAAAAACAGCTCGTGGCAAAGTAACACCGTGCTTCCCATCAGGGATATGTCTGTATCTAGATACAGAGTGGAGTGAGTGCCTGTGGAGAAAACAAGAAAACTTGCGCGTAGTGTGCCCTAAACGGAGGAGCACAATGATATAAAACTGTGGATCTAAGCTCCCCCTCATGCCCCCCTCTACTGAGATCACACCAAACATGCTATAAATTGTTATGAGTAAGGACATTTGAGCCTGCTGTTCTTCCCTCCCTTCTTTACCTGACACAACACTAGGATTGTGGTCATTCTTCAAAACTCAGTTCAAATACTTGAGAAAGCCTTTCCCAAATCCCTTCAGAGCTAACTGCTGGTTCTCTGACTTCTACCTGTGTATCGTATCATCCTGTCACATTTTACCCATGTCCCTCCCTAGACTGTTTGCTCCTTAAGGACAAATACCATGTCACTAGGTCATCTTTGTTTTTGTATCTCCAGGATCTAGAAAGGGAACAGTGAAAAGGTAGTTGCTCAATAAATGTTTAGATGTATTTGTATTCTTTCAACCAAAACCAAAACCATGTGTGTTTTAATTCCAGGAGCCAGATCCTTGGACTCCTAGAACGATTTTCGTCCATCCAGAGAATCAGGCCCCCGCTCGACACTGAATACTATGCCACTATGCCACTAACGCTAGATACTTCCTACTTCTTCTTGTCTGGATTGAGGCTATGACAATCAGTGTTCATCCAGCACATGGTTCTGGGTAGATACTGCGATACCAAGATAATGGAGTTATTCACTTACCTAAAAAGACTGCAGAGCCACAGTACCTTGCGAAACCTTTTTAAGAGAAAAGGGGTTCCGAAGGAACCCCTTTCCTCTGGGGCCCTGGATAATGACACCCGAGGTCGCCTGAGCAATCTACAACCTGGAAAGTCACACTGGAGCTGCAGTGTCCCCGTCTGACCACTACCGAGTATGCAGTGGGGTTGGTTATTCAAACGGACTACGCCGAGGGGTTTCTTTATAAGGGGACGTCACTTTAACGGTCTTATTTTCTTCTGCAGCAAAAGGAAGCAGAGGTAGAGTGCTAGTGTTCTGCTCTCAGTTTCACACTAACTGTCCGGCAAGTCTCCCAGCTCCCTGAGCTCTCAGTTCCTGTGTCTATGACAGTATCATTCCCGGTCACTGAAGACAGGCTAACCTAGGGCACTCGTGATGAGGTCTTCTGTCCAGCCCCTTGACAGATTGATAACTGATCACAGTATCTTCCAGTTGAACTTCTGAATACTTTTCAACATGGCACGTTAACAAGCTAGTGCCACCTGAATGGAAGATGTCTTCCCTAATGGTTTACAAGTTCTAGCGACTCGGTTCATCTGAGGTCCTGGGTATCCAACACGCATGGCCACCAGTGGGCGCTCAATAGTTTATAGGAAGTTCTGTGACACCATAGCCTTGTCTTGCTCCTTCTCCAAGTGCATGTTGAGGTTTCTTTTTTTTTTAAGATTTTATTTATTTATTTGACAGAGAGAGACACATCGAGAGAGGGAACACAAGCAGAGGGAGTGGGAGAGGGAGGAGCAGACTTCCCGCGGAGCAGGGAGCCCGATGCAGGGCTCGATCCCAGGACCCTGGGATCATGACCTGAGCAGAAGGCAGACGCTTAACAACTGAGCCACCCAGGTGCCCCGCATGTTGATGTTTCTAGAACCATTTCAACAACATATCTCTGTGCCCATGCAGAGTCCATCCTCTGGGTTCAGAAACTGTGGTTTCCTTTTCCAATTATGTCTAGTATTTGAACATGCAACTGATGTACTAGAAAGACACCATTCTGAAAAAGGAAAATTTAGGTGGAAAAGAGTCCTACAACAGACATTTTAAAACGCATGCAAGGTCAACACCGAGCACAACTGGAAACTGCCCACCTCCCCCAAAGCACTGGGCTTAGTATCTTGTTGTGAAACTATGAGGTATGCCACGATGATACTTTACCAGCCAAATCTTATTAAAGCACGATTTTTCAATGCACTAATGAATGAATATCTTTTTCTTGGCCTAAATATAGTGAGAGGAGGCTGCTTGGGTTAGGAAGAGATAGATTCACAAAGCTGGAGGTCTTAGATATAATCCACCCAAATGAGAAATGTTACTAAGTAAACGTCTCAAAAGGAGTCCAATGACTTGCCCAAGGTCACACACCCAGCTAGTGGCAGAAGAGGGACTGGAACCCCCATATCCTGATTCCCATCCTACTGCCTTCTCTAAATTTAATCTTTGCTGATGTTCCTTTGGAAAGCAGATGTGATGGCTGCCCGGGTCATAGGAGAAATCCTCACTGCATTTCATTCACAATGTCTCTTAACAACTACTCAGCACAAGGAATTTTGCTTGAGTCCCTTTTTCCTTCAACACAACCAACACAAGTGACAGCAAAATAATTTTTCATTTCCTTTCTTGAAAGCAAAATGTGTTTGGGGAGCAATGGTGATTTCCATTCCTAATGTGATTATGCTTAAAGATGAGGTCCTGGGATATTTTCTGCAGTCCCCCCACCCCAGGTGTAGAACCATGAATTTCTGCCAGAGGACAGGCAGAAGCCTGGCTACTGTGATCTGCAGGTAGGAAATTATTTCTTGGGCCTATTAAAGAACAGTTTCGTGCTCTTACAACTACGGGGGCTATGTTTGAGGGCCCAGGATGGGTCCTTCAAAACCTTCCCAAATGACTTCCCACAGGACAGTTGGTCTTAGATGAGCAGGAATGACCAACCTTGACTGATTTAAGAGCTGGTAACAATTTCACTGCATCAAAGTGATTCCTTTTTCATCTGTTCCTTTCTCTATAGAATCTAGGTATCCAAGGCTGAATAAGAAAAGGGCATCAAATGCCACAAAGTCTTTATAAAATGGTCACAGCTGTTTGCCTCATGGTTCCTTCTCCCAGCTAAGGGAATTAAAGTAAAAATTCATAATGACACTTTGTTAGGGACACTCTACACAGGCATTTGGGGAAGAAAAAAAATCTGTAAGTATAATTTCCGACTGTAAATATTTCATGGTATCCTAGATTCTGGGCAGGAAACGTCATATATTTCCCCATCTCAGAAATGTTATCCCCTTCCTGATGGAATGTGTTTAAGAACTCTAACAAGTACAATACTCTACTGCAACAAAGGCTTCTGCTGAGCGGAAGTGTCCTTTCCAAATCTGAAAAGAACAGGTATCTCAGGGTCCAAGAGGGGTGGTCCAAAATATGAATGGAGTATACGGTTGTGTTTCTGGATTGAAACAGTAAGGGCTTTTTGAAAGCCAACTCAAGGTGACTGGGCTGGTTTATGCATTTTATTTTTTTCAAATGAGACCATCAGGATAACAAAGCAACATGCAAGTCTTTCTCCCCAAGACAAGTGTAGAGACTGATGTTGTTTAACGTATTCATTCATGATGGTAAAGTGTTATGAGGGCTGTGTTCATATGTAAAACAGAGCAGAAAAATAAGGAAATCCACTGAGGACTGAGGTGATTAATCTTGTACTTATTCCTTTATCTTCCTTGTAGAACCAACCAGAGTGGAGGTACTGGAGCTGGAAGATCCCCATGTAAATAAATACCAGTCTGTCTTTAACCACTTATGCAATCTTGAGCCATCTTAAATAGACTCTCAAACTCTTTGAGCTTTGTTCCCTCCTCTCTAACAACAGAATTATAAGGCCCATCTACCTTGCAGGGCTGTTGTACAATTAAGTGAGATAAAATGTGAATGTGCCTAAGGCTTAGCTGGCTAAGATGAAGTTTCTTCCTTCTCTAAGTTCCTTGAAAAAAGCTCTCTTGGCTTCGTTTGGTTTCCCCCGTACTCTAACATAGCACTTAACATGCAGTCAGTGTTCAAAAGATGTAATAAATCCTATTACCTTGGAAAGAAATAAAAATGGGATAAGGAATTCAGATTGGCTGTCCACAGGGATCCAATTCACCTAAAAGTGGCTTTACGTTGTTTTTATAAATCTCAGTAGTTAACCTGGATAGAGATTCAAAACTGTAAATTTAG
The DNA here is from genome assembly GCF_002201575.2 of Neomonachus schauinslandi. Lineage (NCBI taxonomy): Eukaryota > Metazoa > Chordata > Mammalia > Carnivora > Phocidae > Neomonachus > Neomonachus schauinslandi. Next base: position 97,201,029 of record NC_058411.1, read on the forward strand.
CCACCAAAGCCAAGCCACATCACTCGGCCACTTCCGCAGCAGGAAGATAACGGAGAACAAATCAGGTTCGCCACACTTTTCAGCCCAAAGCCACGTGGCTGTGACAATATAGAGAGGCTGCCATGAATTTTCTAACTGGGGAATCGAAACCTCCGCGGAATTCCAAAGCGGCAGGCATTAATAGGAGTTAGGTGTAAATAATTTCCCATCCTCAATGAATCTTTGACATAAAGCTGCCACGTTTTATTTCCGCAATAAAATGTTTTGTTTTTTTAATAGTAAATGCTTCAAATGATTTGTATTAAACCCTGCAGTAGACTGTGCCTTGGAGAGCTGAATTTTACTCAGCTTGCCACTTAAACTGCTTTTGGCTCATCAAAGGAGAGTACCAGATAGCAAATCAATAACCAGATGGATCTATCTACAGAAAAAAGTTCAATTACCTTTAATTAAGCAGTACAAAGGAGTAGTTTAAGAACTTGTCATATGTTCGTTATCTCCTTTGACGTGACTGCTCTATTGTTTCTACTGACGTACTGTACCTTAAAGAGATCTGCGGACAACATAGAACACACAGCACTATCACTTAACTGGACAAAATTAAATTTCTCTTGTAATAAAGAGTCGTACTGATGCTCACCTCAGTGCGCTACTCTGCAAAGCTGGTAGCCTTTGAATACTATAATCAAAGGTAAAAAGATTACTTTTAAGTTTGATGAAAAATAGCCCCATCTTATTTTACTTCTAATGAAGAGGCTACGTATATAAGGTAAAGGAATGAAGGAAATGCTCAGATCACTTATGGGAGGAGAGAACCCTCCTGTTGAACTAACTAGGTAGTTAGAGCAAAAGTGATTCTGTTGACTTCCATTCTTTGCTTTGCTTCACGCCAAAACATCTGGCTAAAAAGTGAAAAAACACCCAAATGGCATTCTATAGGAAAACACACTTAGATGATTGATTGCATTTTTCACTTTAAAGTCAGTGTTTTGATATTATAGAGACGGGGACTTGGTTCAATAGGTGTAATCTCTTACTGGCAAAAGCATGGTTCTACAAAGCTTGCTTTGACAAGGACAGACTTATCAATTCTAATTTTAAATCAATTAACTGTTTTAAATAATGGACCCGATATTGTATGCTCTGAACCCCACTTATCCTGAGTCTTAGGCTGAAAGGCAGGAAAAGGGAAAAGTCTTCACTAGGAAAGACTGCAAACTAGACTTCCCAAGTATGCACATAGCACAAGGTCAAAAGAACTGAGAAATGAGGGGCAACATTTAAAAACAGCTTTTAAAACTATTAATCCACAGTGTTTGTGTCAGAGTATTTAAAAATGAAGGTTGTATGCCCAGCACATTACACTAATGTGCAATGGTTACACGACTTGTGTTAGTGTTGTAAACAGAAATAAGTTATGACCTTAGCAATTCTAGGTAGCAAAGATCCACCCGGCTTTTCCCGTATCCATCTAACCTCAAGGTCTGTTTCTGAAAGTGAAAGGACACTGATGAGAGTCCAGAGACAAAAGGTCATTCATTAGTCATGTTCCCAGAAGACAGTTCCGTCTGGGCAGCCTTCAGGGGACAAGGCTAGATCTGAATGAACTGGGAAGTGAGGTAAGGGGTGGGGTGGCTGGCCTCTTTCCCCAAAGGAGGCTGCCTGGATCGTTCAGATTAAAGGGCTCTGGGGTAATTCCAGGGACCTGTGATCCAGATCAGGGAAGACCTAGTGTTCCTTTTGACTCAGGATTCCAAGGGGCATGGCAGGATATTTCTATCACAGGCCGAAACAGTCTAATATTCCCAGTCCCTTATCATACGACTGGTTTGACTAGCACCTAGGTTGAATCTCATGGATGTCCCTTTGGTATTCTTTAACCACAAAAATGGACAAAGATGTCCTAAAATCAAGTTCTGCCTCCCCATTGCTCTCATACTATATATATATATATATAAATATATGGTATACTTCCTATGTGTAGAAAGATTACTAGATGGTGTGACTTGAGTATGCCATTTAAACTTTCTGTGGCTCAATTTTCTCATCTGTACAGAGATTCAAAACGGTGACTTTAGCCACGCAAGCTAATAATAAAACCACCTCATCCAGTGGATATAAGAATTACTGGGACTACCGAAAAGTCTGGAATAGTGTGCACCCAAACTTTTAACGGATTCAGATTCTGAATGTAAACAGCCAATTCAAGGCAATTTATTAGTGCTCTTAAAAAGCTAGTTACTGCTTGTTCTGTGTTTGTTTGTGTACTCATTCGTTTATTTTCTCCCCATTGCTAGTAACTGAATCCCCTTTGACAAACCATCAGAGACGAACAGGGCAAAAAGATGGGGGAAGAAGGTAAAGATGGTGAAGGCCATCCAACATATGAACTGGTCTCTGGGAGTTTCTGATTGCTCCCCTCTTCTGACTCTCCCATGAAGATAGGCCAATGCAGGCTGGTTCAGACGTACCAGGGTTGCCGGGCCCTGAGAGGGTCTGAGCAGTGGTGTGGGAAACGAGCTCTGGGAAGAGGAAATTCAGCAAAGGGCTTTAATGCCCTCCTGTCAGTCTTGAGAAAGCGGAATGTAACATGATTTCTTTTGTCTTCTGCTTGGAAACAAATGTTCCTTTGCCTATCTTCCCTAGGTTTAATTAGTCTTCTGTCTTTCTCAGAATTCAGCCTGTTCATTTGCAAATGGCAGACATCAGAAAGGCTAGTGACTGTGGGTGTAGGTGTTGGGGGGAAGGAGGCTGAAGTGTTTATTTTCAAAGCCACAGGGGTCCCCATTTGAAAAAGCACCCAGCTTATCTCAATGTTTTTGTTTGTATGATTTTGAATTAAAAGGTTGGAGCAATTCATTTAGGAGATTAAGCTGTCTTTACAATGGGCCTAGCTGCCCTATTTATTCACTAGTATTGCTAGGGTTTAAAAAGAAAAGTCTTTCTACTACATTCTTCATTATGCTAGTGCAAGAATTTTTAAGGATTCCTTGAGTTTTTGATTCTTATTGCCAATTAATTTTACATTAAAGTGATGTTAATTTGCTGGTCACAGATAAAAATCACAAACCATCTGCATAATGGTTTAGGTTTGCCAGTTTTAGCAAATGAAAATACAAGATGCACAGTAAAATATGAATCTCAGAAAAACAATTAAATTTCAGTATAATATGTCCCCAGTCACTGGCAAATCATGGGGCATTCTTATATTTAAAAAGATTTGTTATTTACCTAAAATTCAAATTTAACTAGACGCTGTATATTTTATCTGGCAACCCTACCAGGTTTTCATGGATGTTGTACACGCTCCAAGAATGCCAGTGGAAACTGGGAGAAATTCCATTTTGTTATTTCATTATTATACTTAAACTTGCTCCTTACAGAGTTGAAGTACTTCATCAATTGGAATAATACTCCCCATTTCATGAACAGATAAACAGATACCTGGGAAATCAAGTGAATTTTGACTACAGGATGAGACTTACTTCTAACCACCAAAGCCCATTCATTTATGATAATTTTTCTCATTATGAAAAAGTAAAACACAAAAGAGACAACTGGTATCTCTGGTTGAATTAGAACTTCATGTCATGAACTACTACATTTAAATGCCAATATCTTTCATTTATGTTACAAAGCAAACATCCTGTGCAAATAGAAGCTGAAACACCCCAGTGAATATCCTAAGGTTGAAGAGGTCTTTGAAACAATAAATGAGTGATTTCTCCACAGGAGACTAAACATTTGCTTGTGACAGTAAACAAAAAGCAAGCTGAATTTTATATAGCACGATCATTTTCATGATGAGGAGACGGATTATTGGATTTTTTCTTTCAGTTAAAATCAAAATTAGTGCCCTTGACTCAAATCTTAGCAAATGGTTTCAAACATAATTCTATCTATGTTGTAAATGATTAAATTCTTCCTCCCTCTCCTCCACTACAAATATGCAAAAAGGTCTGTGTGATGTCTTCCTCTACCCCAGAACTGGATGGTTAATATTTGTAACAATTCATTCCTAAAACCCCTGAGTTAATAAAATGTGATGATGAACTAATAAGTCTATTTGTGCAGACCCTACACAGTCAATTTCATTACCCTAAAGTCACATCTAATATTTAGGAAGAAAGGGTTTTTTTTTTTTGCAGACCTCAAATCACCTTAATTTTTCGTTTCTTTTTTCTTTCTTTCTTTTTAAAATAGGCACCTTCTCCACAAAGGGAAAAGGAAAGGAGACATCAAATGAAAAGCTCAAATTAACCTTCAAATATCTGAGCAAGAAATCCCTATTTGCCATTTAAACAAAATATTAGAAAAATCTTGAGAGGACTTGATTTTGAAATAACCTCATGCTCGAGGTAAGTCTGGCTAAGAAATGCCACCAAAAGCTGCCACTTGACCCGGAATTCCTCTGCAAGAAAAACTAGCCATACCTACATGTGAGACCTTCTATGAGAAACTGCCGGAATGTCAACTTCATTTGCAGTGGCCCCATATGGCCTGATCGCTCTCCCTGGCATGATAAATCACTGGCAGAATCCTTACCTTCCTACGTTTGATCTCTGCTCAGCAAGATGTGGTTTTGATGTGAAGAACTCCAGATCTCTTAGGTCAGAGACAAAGAGCAGTGGCACTGACCTGCAAAGTGCTAAGTCTCTATTAGACTCAAGTGAAAAGCCGAAGGCTCCTGACAAGCATCCTCGCCATGGAGTTTGCCCGACCCACCGTGGTTTTCATGAGCTTAGGCTGACAGAAAAACTGCTGAGAATGGCTGGAGGAAAAGTGCCAACAAACCTTTTCTTTCTACCACCATGACTGGGTACTCACATCCATTTTCCCTAAGATTTAAAGAAGGAATTCTCGTGGGAGTCACTGCTCTGAAACTTCTAGTACTGTAAGTCTTTAACAAACACAACATTTTCTATTTCTGGTGGATCTTTAGGACACGGCTAAATCGCTCATTCACGTAAGGAGAATCATTACCAGATTTCTGCGGACTGCTCTCTGGTAATGATAAGGACATCCTTGGGAAAATATTTGAAACACTGCTTTGACCCAAAATGTGGGGTCCCAGAAAGACTGCAAGGAAGACATACAAACAAGTTCAGTATTTTCCTTCTGATCCTCATAATCCCAGGTTTGGGCCCAGGAAATGAAAGAGTTCTGAAGAGTCAGGGTGGGGGTCAAGAACCTTACAGCTCTTCCAATCCAGTTATTTTTATAAGTAGATGGGTTAATAAGTAAGCATCTCATTCTGCCCTATCATTTTATAAGTAATAAAACTGATGTCCAGGGAATTTAAGTAACTAACTCAGAATCACGAAGCATTTTCATATCCCCAGAGCCAATACAGAAGAAAGTACTCAGTAAGTTATCAAATAATCTGTTTATTCATTAAGTCCACGAATTTGTATTCTGTGCCTACATGTACAAAGAACGTGTATGCTAAAAAGCATACATCAATGGCAGATCTGGGACCAGTCTGCTGACTCTTTCACTACTCTACAGTACACCCTACTGATTTTCTATTTCAAAGGAAGGGGTAGGTGAGTGGGACTGAAAGGGGGGAGTTTTTCATCCTAAGTGTGTGTGTGTGTGTGTGTGTGTGTGTGTGTTTGTGTGTGTGTGTCACTCTCGCTCTCAGAAGAGAGCTATTCATTTCAAAACACTCTACCTGGAATTCACTTTTGGGTCCTGGCATTTTGTCTATCAGTAAGTATGCAAATGAAATCAGACGATTTTCTTTTCTAGGACTCATTCCTTTACTCATTCATTCTAACACAAAGATGTGTGGACCACACTGTGTGCCAAGACCATCGTGATAACCAGCTTTTATGAAAATTCAAATCCAGGAAGAAAACTAGTCTAGGCATTAAGCAATAACTGGATCCCTTGCTTTGGCATTATCAAACACACAAGTTATTCGACAGTAATAATAAAAATAAAGATCTGAAACCAACCTAAAAAAAAAAAACACATTTGAAAGGCTTCTTCCAACAAGTTCAGAAGCTATTTATTATAAAGATAACAGCCAAATCATTCCAAGAATTGTAAGACTCAAATTAGTATGAAACTTTAGTTGGCTGAAATGATGAAGAGCCCTGAGAAAGCAAAGAGTGAGCTATCATTTAAACAGCTGCATTATTTCAATAGCCGCCCCCTTGATACCACTCACAATTAGAGACACTCATAAATAAGCCCCTCGTTAGCTCTCTATACAACTAAGTTGGTGACTTCGCAAATGTTCATTAAAAGCAAAATGTCCGGTTTCTTTTCTTTTTTTTAAGCTAAATGTAGTTTATGTACCCGTCTTTGTACATGCACGTCTACACTCAATGTTGAGCAATAATCTCTCTCCTTAATTCAGATCATCAAGAGTTCCAGAAATCACTGATCTGTGTACTTCTTTTCCAAGCCTTCTCTTTTTCTCTGTTGGAATTCCTGGTAATGATACCAGAATGTGGGCAAACCTCATTAGTCTCCCTGCTGTTTACAAGACAGGATTTATGCTCAATGTGCTGAACACAATGACACACATCACTAAATGGCTAGAACTACCACCCAGGCTCTAATCTGAGAAATTTTTCACTCAGTACAAATACCTATCAGCATGGAGAAACACAGAAGAACAATTACAGCCAACACATGTAGTCTTTTAAGAGTACACCAATAAATACCCATTTGTGAAGGTTAATTTAATGCAACCCAGGCTGTTATCTGGAATAGTGTGTGTCACCAATTCAATCCATTAAGTAATTACTAAAGTCTCAGGAGAGCTCATTGAAGTCAAATGTGGTTATTCCAGGTTCATTGCTTCTGGTCTCCCAAAGGACCGTTCAAGCCAACAGCTGGGAGAGCTGACTACAAAGGTTCCCAGGCAGAACTAGACATTTTATGAAAACAGGTAAATGAGTCTGATCAAGGAATGAGGGTCATCAAAGGCCTGCCTGACAGAAATACTTAGGGAGGCGGAAGAGAAGCAGACAAAATACTCAGGGAAAAGAAGAGTAAGATGAAAAAGGTGAGGAGAAGGAGTACCTCTGACTGAGAAGCAGAGGTACTTCTCTAAAGAGGTACACTTCTCTAAAAGTGAAGACCAAGAAATCTGAAGACTATCAGATCTGGCTTCAAGGAGACAACCTGTCAGCAGATTCCAGGTAAGACTTTTGAGCCATTCACAATAAAACATTAATCGTGCCTCCCAACTACCACCCTCCTGGCACTGAAGCTCTGTTACAGTAAAGGTCTTACATGAATGCCTGGGGCCCACTATTTCTCTGTTCTGCATCTCCACTGAGGCTGCGTGCAACAGACAAATCTAATGTGGTTAAGCCTCGTGAGAAACGGTGGCTCTTAAAGGCAAGGTGGAACATATCCACCTGACTCTTTCTGCCAAGTGTCTCTCCCACATAGGTTATAGTCAAGTTACACAAAATGATGGCCTAGGGAGAGAGAGGAAGCACTAGAAAGAATGTGAAATATACTCATTTTCAGCGGTCTCAGACATACTCACTCCCAAGTAGATCTGAAGAACCATAACAAAGAAAAGCACTTGTTGAATGAAAAAAAAAAAAAAACAAAAAAGCAGGACTTATTAAGGGCAGTTATGTGGCTACCCAGCCAGTGGGAATCCAAAAACACAGTTCTTTACCATAGCCTAAAGAGTCACACCTACCTACATGTTGATTATGTCAATCCTTTATTGTGTTGTTGTTGTTGTTTTAATTGAACACTCTCATCTTTATGTGAAGTTGAAATTGTTGCTAATGGTAGCTACAATACCTACTATAATTACGTTTTGTAACAGGATTTGTAGTCAAAGAACTGGGCTTAGGATTGTCCTATACAATACTCCGCAGAGCTCTAGGCTAACAGTTCAAATTGTGCTTACTCCTGTTGTTAGGAGCAGAGAAGGAAGAAAACTGAGTCCTGGAATTGCCACCTACTAGCTGTCAAGCCTGGAGAATTTATTTAACTTTAATAGGCTTGATTTTCTCACTTATAAAGTGAGAAGATTAATATAACATCCACATCATAGGACTGATGCAATTATTAAATGTAATCATATATGAAAAGCACTTAGAAAATTTTTGTATTAATATTAAAAAGAACTATTAGTAGCCACTAATGCCAATAAAATATAACAAGTTTCACTTCACTGTAAGGCACTGAGCTAGATGCTTCAGAAATACTAAAATGAGTAAGAGTTTATAATCTAGTACAGTTTAGGAGTAGGGAGTTACACAGAAAACTATAATCATACAAGGCAAAAATTGTACCATTTAGGAGTAGGGCAAACAAGTAATACAGGCATTCAGAGAATATAGGTTCATCCTAAAAAAATAAGTGTGGGGCCAACTCTGTCAGGTATTACATAAGCAATATGCACAAAAGGGCCAGATTCAGTTTTAAGGTTGGAGAATTTCATTCTTCCTCAGTAGCTTCTTTAGAGCTAGAAGTACACATGCACAGATCAATAACTTATGAAATCCAAACACAAAAGTGAATGTGTAACACCCGCTTTGAGTTTAAAACACAATGAGTTAAAACATTAATGAAATACAAAATAATGTGATTTTCAAGCTTGGTGCTAAGGAATAATTTAAATTCTCTAAACAATAGGATGAAGCACCCTACTGAATTAGTTATTCAACAAAAAGGTATATCAAAATTCTTTTTCACATTATATTAGTTGTCATCTCTCTAGTTTTTCTCCAGTCCTATAAACAAATAGCACACAGTGAAGAATTTACCTATTTACCTGGTAAAGCTCCTTCAAAAACTGAGTGGTGTGTGTGTGTGTGTGTGTGTGTGTGTGTGAGTGTGTGTGAGGGAGAGAGAGAACAACAGTAGCTAGCATTTGAGCATTTTTTCTGTTCTAGGTAATATAAGAAAGCTAGGGAAATAAGTCTTGACATGAAAAACTTATAATGATCATATTATCCTAAAGTTTTATACAATGACTCCTTAAAGGTAGGTTTATAGAATGCACTACTGTTCTTAGTTTAGGGAAACCAACATGTACTTAAAATCATCCACCGAAGTAGGACTAGTTTCTGATATTTTCCCATTACGGAGAAGACCAGGCTTAGAGAAAAACCACACATTCTGAACCTCCTAATCCCGTTCCAAAATTACACAGAATACAATTTTGAATTCTTTACACATTAATATCATTTGATTTTCCTATATGTTACATCATTTGTCCTTAAGATTTACCTGTGTTCTTACACATATACAGATAACAATTACAGGTAGATTAAAACATAATGAGAAAGATAAATTCTTTCATAATAAAAGTAAACTTTCAGAAGACTATATAAAAGAATATCTTGAAAAAATCAGAATAAGGATGGATTTCTTCAAAAAGACACCAAAAGCACTAAACATAAAGAACAGATAGGGGCACCTGTGTGGTTCAGTTGGTTAAGTGTCTGCCTTCAGCTCAGGTCATGATCCCAGGGTCCTGGGATCGAGCCTCACACTAAGCTCCCTGCTCAGGGGGAAGCCTGCTTCTCCCTCTCCCTCTGCCATTCCCCCTACTTGTGCTCTCTGGCTCTATCTCTCTGTCAAATAAATAAATACAATCTTTTAAAAAAAGATAGAAATATTCCTCTCTCTTTGCATTTAAAACCATATGACATTACACTTAAAAAGGAGGAGGAGGAAGAAAAAACACAAGGAGGCAGAAAATTTTCACATGGTATAAAGCTATCAAAAACTTATAATCCCAAGTACATAAAAACTGCTACAAGTCAGTAAAAATACACATATACGCAAACAGAAATGAGCAAATGATATATTAGCCAATTCACAAAGGAGGACAGCCAAATGGCCAATAAACATATGGAAAGATACTAAACCTCATAAGAAATCAACACAATGCAAATTAAAATGGCAGTGAGATACCATTTCACACAGATTGGCCAAATTTAGGAAGTATGAGAACTCCAAGTAGAGGTGAGGACGGAGAGTAGTAGGGACGCTGATAGACTGCTGGTGGCAGTGGAAATTAGCGTTAACAGTGTTGGACAGAAATTTGCAATCCTTAATTAAGATGTAGATCCACATACCCCATGAGCCAGCAATATCACTTCTTAGTATACATCCTAGAAAAACCTCTCACCCAGGCACCTAAGGAGATATGCTTAGGAATATTTAATGCAGCATTACTATAATAGCAAAATGCTGGAAGTACTTTAAATGTCACTAGGAGAGGGGCGCCTGGGTGGCTCAGTCGTTAAGCGTCTACCTTCGGCTCAGGTCATGATCCCAGGGTCCTGGGATTGAGCCCCGCATCGGGCTCCCTGCTCCGCGGGAAGCCTGCTTCTCCCTCTCCCACTGTCCCTGCTTGTGTTCCCTCTCTCGCTGTGTCTCTGTCAAATAAATAAATAAAATCTTTAAAAAAAAATAAATGTCACTAATAGAATTGATGAAAAATTGTAATATATTCAAAGAATGGAATCTGACAATGAATGAATGATGATTAATGAATCACAAATACATCCAATAACATGGGGGAATCTTGAAAATATGATATGCAAACAAAGCAAATTATAGCATGGTACCATTTATATAAAAATTAGCATGCAAAACAAGAGTATATATTGTTCATGAATACATATACATATACAGATACTTAAACCTATGGGAAGGATAAATGTCTCTGAGGAAGGAAAGGGGAAGAAAAGAGAGGAGTGGAGGAAGGTCATAGGTGGAGTTTCAATGTATTTCTTTAAAAAAAAAAGAGCAGCAAATATTGCCAAATGTTAAGAACTAACAAATCTGGGTACAGGGGCACAACATGTTTGTTATTTATTCTCTATAATCTTCTGTATGATTAAAACATTTCATTTCCTGTTAAGTAGGTCTAACAATACAGTGTGCTGTTGGTTTGTGGAGCCTGAAGCATCTCTCTCCCTTCTGAATGCTCATGATGCTTCAAGGGCATTCATCTCAAGCATCTGCATCTTCTATTATGCACCATAGTTATTTGTGCACATGTCCTCACCCCACATCCAAGTGGGAATCCTATCCAGCCCCTTCAGGGCAGGGCCCACATCTGTAGATTTTTTCATGCCAGACAGTGACTAACAGTGCTTTGTACACAAGTGGCCCAAATAAACGTCAAATGAATAAACAAATTAATAAATTCAGGTAAACAAAAGGGTAGCTCTAGCTGTAGATAAAAATGACCTCAAAATACTATAGTGAGATACCCTTCCCTGTGAAAATCAAGTTATATTGGTGTGTTGGGTATCAGATTCTAAAACACAGATGAGAGGGCGCCTGGGTGGCTCAGTTGGTTAAGCGACTGCCTTCGGCTCAGGTCATGATCCTGGAGTCCCGGGATCGAGTCCCGCATCGGGCTCCCTGCTAAGCAGGGAGTCTGCTTCTCCCTCTGACCCTCCTCCCTCTCCTGCTCTCTCTCTCTCATTCTCTCTGGCTCAAATAAATAAATAAAATCTTAAAAAAAAATAAAAATAAAAAAAATAAAACACAGATGAGAAACCAGAATTCACTGGTTTCGGGTTTGCTCAGGAATTTAACCAGTCATACTGATTCCTCATCTCCTCCCAAAAAAGGATTCTGGGCAAAAGTCCAATTTTCACACCTAGGAAAGTAAGACTTTAAGTTATTCTCTGTAGATTTTTATAGACACTTCATAATTTTGTCTTATCAGGCAAGGTCTTCTTATGTCCCCTTTTCCTTCCCACCATAAACACCCCTCATTACACACATATCAGCCCATACACTGGGTGTATGTATTGGTTGTGGGGACTGGGAAAAGAATGAGGTTATTTTTGCCTGTTATTTGGTGTACTTAAATCTACAATATTTTGTAAGATCCACTTACCTGGAGGTAGTTTCCATTATTCTTGTGGGAAGAGCCACCCAATTTATACAATTTTTTGACTAACTTTCAACTTTAAGAAATCCCTAGGAATGACCTGGGACAAAAAAAACCCTAAGAGTCATTGGACTTGAAATCAGAAGATATAGGCTAGAGGAATGAGAAGAATGTACAAGAAAATATATAAAAATATAATCTTTAATTATTTTGAAATTTCCCCCTATATTTTATAATCACAACTAGAAAGTGTTGGTACCCCTGATATCTTAAATTCTTTGCAAATAAGAGACAGGTGTGTAGGGCGCCTGGGTGGCTCAGTTGGTTAAGCGACTGCCTTCAGCTCAGGTCATGATCCCAGGGTCCTGGGATCGAGTCCTACATCGGGCTCCCAGCTCAGCAGGGAGCCTGCTTCTCCCTCTGACCCTCTCCCCTCTCATGCTGTTTCTCTCCTGCTCACTCTCTAATAAATAAATAAATAAATAAATAAATAAATAAATAAATAAATAAATAATCTTAAAAAAAAAAGAGACAGGTGTGTCTAGTTTTATCTGGACAATAGGTTTTATCTTTCCAGAGGTCTAGGGCTAAAGCAACTGCTACGCTGGCTCGCCAAAGGTCAGCTTGTGATGAGGAAAGGAAACAGAGCAGCTACGTACTTCTGGAGGTAACAGAGCTAAACTGAAGTAAGAAGAAAGCTTCCTTCGATAATAAAAATTAGAATGTTCACTCACAGACATTCTAATTTTTAACCACATTCTACAGGGGTCAATAAACCCCCGTGTTTAGCCCCAGGGAAATTTTGTTGAGAGCCCAGCAGAAGTCTAGGTGGTGAAAGCACCCAATTATTATTCCAACTGGAATTTTCAAAGGTTGGAAGTATTTCCAAATCATGTGACACAGCAGAGACACGCTGTAAATAAACTCATTAAGAGTTAAGATTTTGAAGGGAAACATTTTAAACATTACTTCATCTTAAAGGCCAACAAAGGAGCAATGGAGAAATGCCAGAGGTAAGAAATTCTCAACTTGGATAATCTCATATATCTGAAAGGTAAAATGGAATGGAGCGCAAAGATACATCTGAAAAGGCAATTAAAAATTATCCAAAGTGGGATGCCTGACTCTTGATTTCGGCTGACGTCATGATCTCAGGGTCGTGAGAGTGAGCCCTGTGTCCGGCTCCACGCTCAGCATGAAATCTGCTTGAGATTCTCTCTTTCCCTCTGCCTCTCACCCCCGTTTTTTCTCTCTCTCTCTCAAAATAAATAAATAAAATCTTTAAAAAAATTATCCAAAGTGAAATTGTGGCAATCACTTTTATAATACATCAGATTTGGTGTTTGGGGGGACATGACTGGCTTTGAAATGATCTGTCACAGCGAATAAAGAAATTAGTGAAATGCTAGAAGGGCTTTCAAAATAGTCACTGCATGGTGGTTTCACTTTCTGGAAGGTGAAGTGCCCCAAAATTGGGCAGTCAGGACCAGTGAAAGTCTCTTTAGTTTTAAATTATATGAACTAAAATACCTTCCCACTTCTGAAAAGTGTATATATATATATATATATACACACACACATATAAATTCTGAGAATGTCCTCAAACACTGCTACACCTCCCAGATTTATGTGCCAAAGACTTGGCAACATCTTTGCCAAAACTACTTAAAATGCCAGAAATGGTTGTTTGCCATCTGACACTTAGGGCCAGCCACGTGGGTGTCCTGAGGCACATTAATGCTGAATTTTGGCACAAATGTCAGATATCTAATTTGATTATTAAAATACTGGCTGGGAAATTGTTTGATTTAGTGACTTCTTAATAAAGAGAAGACCTTGGTAGGGAAGCCTCCAAGGGATGTCATTTGATGAAAATCCAGTGTAAACATATAAGGGATCCATAGCTACCCAGAATATTAAACTCTTACGACTAATTAAAATAATACACAATGGCCTGTTTTACAAAACTTTATTGACTGTACAATTCTGATCTTTCTTAAAATGGGCCTCGGTTCATCCATAGCTCCAAACGTAAAAATGAAAATGGAGTTAGCCTTTGGCTGATCGCCATTCTATGTACTTTCACCCAGTTGTTCATTTAGTCCTGACAAAAACCCCGAAAGGTAGCTACTATTATCTCACATTTGGCCGATGTAGCAATTGACACTCAGTGAAGAAACTCCTCAACAGGAGACAGCATCCATACCTTGTTTACCATTGCATCTCTGGAGCCTCAAGGCACAGTTGACCCTGTGTGCTGTCTACATGTTGACTGCCCACACAGCTAATAAGGACATGTCCAACCAAGCTTCTTCTAAAATGTAGGCCATATGATCTCTGTTGCGACTACTTGACTCTACCATCGTAGTCCAAAAGTAGCTCCAGCTAATATGCAGTTGAATGGGTGTGGCTGTGTTCCAATAAATCTTCATTTACAAAATCAGGCAGATCGTCTGTAGTTTGCTAACTACAGCAAGCTGTTACTAAGATAACTAAAAAAGACAAAAATATACATCAGTATTTCTATTTCGTTATCCAGCGGAGAAAGACTTGAGACAGAACTGCATATGTTGGTATTTGAGATGTTTTTGATCTGGTCACGGTTTGATCACTGGGCTTGGGTAATGCAACAGAGAACGTATTACGCATGCCTGGCTTCTCTTCAGCCTTGCTACAAGGAAATCAGACCTCACAGAACAGGCTCCTCAGAGAATCTTCTAACCTCAAATAGAAAAACTATTATTCCTCATTTTATAGAAGTGGAAGACAGAATTGTCCTAGCAAATGATGATTCCATAAAGTAACATAAGCCTGTACAGTAGAAAGCATCAGAACCCTAGGAGAGTTATCTAAATCAAGCCCTACAATTAAAATGGTTAGCTTCTCTAGTTTAAATGGAGATGACACAAACATCAAAAAGCTATACAATTATGAAAATGTATTCCTTGAAAATCTGAGGTTCCTATAAACATGGATGTGTGATTCACAATTTATGATCAAGACAATCTTGATTAGAGGTTTGGAAACAACTAGACCCACACCATCTTTTAAGAAATGATCCCTGGGATAGGCAAGAATCTTGCCCTAGACCTAACAACAACAACAACAACAACTCAAAGGCACATCAGAAATAGTAATTTAAAGCCAGGGAATCAAAAGCCACAGATGTAGCAGCTTCTTAAGAGGAGTGGACCAGTACATGTTCTCCCCATGTTTGCAATAGAAGCAACACAAAGAATAAAGACTTAAACTCTTTCAAAAAACCAAGCCAAAACAAAACAAAAATCCAAAAACAAAACCAAAAAACAACTATGTGCCTGTTAGGAAAAACAAAGTATATGGTGAAGCAAGTTCCAGCAGTTTTTTTAAAAGTCAAGGCCAAGGTCTTCCTTATCATTTATTTCTACCTCTTCCTATTCTCTCTCCTTCAAAAGGTTTTGCAAGGATCAAATAAGATACACATGAAAGTGCTAAATAAACCATTAGGCCCCATAAACAATGTAAGTGGCACCATATATTTTATTATCACCATTGTTATTACATTGATCGACTGAACTATTGCCATGCTGACGATTAATTTTTGGCACTCAATCTTTTTAATAAGACCCTAAGCTCCTGGAAGGCAAATGCCCAACTAGCATAATGGAGAGCACTGTTGTTAGAATACTAACAATACTCGATGGCCACTCAAACAGCCTTTGGACCAAATTGAAGTTGACCCCAGAAAACAGCAGATGTTCAATAAAAAGTTTTTAAATGAATGAATGAATAAATAAATAAATAAATAAATAAATAAATAAATAAATAATAGTTACCCAACACACATTAGCTCTGATTTTCAGTTGATTGTCTTTTATTTTTTCTCTTCTAGTTTAGTAAGTCAGTACTCCATAAATGTTCCCTTCCTCCCTCTGTTCTCGCTCCCCACAGCATCAGATGCTGGAAGAAAACGCAACCCCTTATGTTACTGTTAGTTATAGGCATAAAGGGTCACTGAAAAAATGCTCAACACAGAGACCACACAATATGTGTGTTTGTGTGTGTGTAACGGGGAGGAAGCACTGGAGCCAGAAGAGATGATAGAGACAACAGAGAAGGTAGGGTGAGATAAAGACCGAAAGATTCCAAAGACCTTCTGGGAATCTGGAAGAAATCTCCCCTGCAGTTAGGGGCAGTCAGTAAAGTGCCAGCCTTGATTTTACAACGTGTGAACTCCTACAATATATTCAGCCATACGAAGGTTTAAAAACCAGACTGATGAAAAATAAACAATTCCGAAAAGCTTTAATTCATAAAAACACGGCTAAAAGCAATCAGGTTCCTGCGATCGCTGATAAGCAGTCTTCTCAGGATACAAGCAAGAGAGCATGCATTCTCTTGGCCTCAAAGTGGTCCCCCTGCTACTTCTTGTGGGTGGACTTAGCACTCTTTCTTGAGTAACACAGTCTTTGAAAACAACCACCACCACCACCATATTCCTTAGTAAGCAATCATTTTTAAAGCTTGGGATCTAGTTCACTGCATTAAGGAAATAAAATTAGACATATACCAAAGATGGTACTGCCATTGATCCTTAGTCTAAAATAGGTATTAGAACTTCAGAGAGGTAGGCTTCTTTTTAAAACTAAATATAACTGCGTGAAAGTCAATATAGGAGCACAGCTTTAGCCCTTTCAGCATCCATGGAGACCAAACCGTAATTCTGGAGTATTTTCACTGGACCTTTGACAAAGGTGTAACTTTCATTTCTGATGATTTCCCCTATTCCACCATTTATAAAAAGTGCCAAATACTTTTAGAAGAAGAATGGCAAAAAAATACAGGACAATACAAGATCACAAATGCAAAGTTTTCTGGATGCATGCTACTTGAAATTCTCATAATCTGACCATTTACACGTAGGTAGTGACTTCATGTTGGTCTCCAAAACACATTTAAAAATCCTGTCGTAATATCCTTCCCTAAAGAGGTATTCATTTAAGAAGACAAAAATGATGTAGGATCCGTCTTGTTTATCTTGTACCACTTTGTGACACAAACACCGTATTTGTTTCTTATGTGTTATTCAACAAGCCCTCCAGCATAGTAATTTCTAAGCCATTACTCTTTTAAAAATTCCTGATGAATGTGGTACTACTGTTCTAAAGGATGAACTGTCCATTCCACCTTTTTCAATCTCCTGTTTCAAATTACCAATACCCCTCACTTCTGATCATAAGTGATTTTCAGAAACCTTTCCACTTATCTTACTTTCCTTTTAAGTAAAAAATCATTACCCACTACCCTCAGCTACCAACAGAGCACTGCTCTTCACGTTAAAAAAGCTGCTCGCCCATGACGCTTGTCTCAGAAAATTTAGAAGCCTCGCTAAAAAGCAGAGGAGGAAAGCTGCTGGGAATGTTCACAGATACCTGATTTAACAAGGTTCTGTGAAAAGAGCTTGCCTTTAGATTAACATTACTCAATGTTTATGAGGGTTGTTTGTCAAGCCAAAAATAAGGTGCCTCCTCCCCACAAATTAAAGAGTCAAGTTACAATCCATTATTTCATTTCTGATTGTTTTTCTTTGTAATAAGTGGGAAAGTGGATACTGGATAAAAGTCTCTCCGGAGCTAAAAGACTCCACATTAAAGGCTTCAATTAGCTATAAATCAGTTGTCTTTCCTACTGGGGGAGAACAAGAGAAAAAGAGAGCAGGAGTAGTTGGGAAAAAAAGAAAACTGGAAGAGCTTCCAAATTAAATTCCGGGATACCTACTGCATACCTAAAACTCCTTTCCGGGGCTGGGAGGAAAATCCAAACAAAAGTTAAGACTAAACTCGAACCCTCCCAAATATGAGAGTTCGCTCCTGTCTCACGGGGAGATCTTGGAACTTAAGACCTTTAAAGAGAGGCTGAAGAGGTTAGGGACCCTCATAAAACAAAATGTTTATGCTGTATACTTTCCCCGCTCGTTCCCAAACCCAGATATGTGCCCCCACATTGGCACTATTGTTATGCAAACTATCTAAATGGCTGTAACCACTAACGACCTCCCATTAAAACGGCTTTCAAAAATTTGTCACACCATCTAAAAAAGCTAACAGGTACATCAAACCCATCATAAACCGGGCGTTCAGAACACGAATCACCTTGGCTTGTATTCTAAAACTAACACAAGTAAAATTTCAGTATTCGGATTTTGAAAAAATTTCTCTCTCAACCATTAAGCCAAAACCAAACAATCTACTTCTCAACAAATTTAGTTTATCTCGTAATAAGCATGATGGAAAACAACTTTAACCCTATTGTGTGCGCGCAGTGTGTGTTTAAGTTAATCGGAAGAAATTTGGGGTAGAAATCAACTGAAAGGATAGAAAATCAAACAAGAGAACTGTAAAATGAACTCCAGGGAACATGACTTTCAATCCCATCTATCTCCCCCCCCCTCCATGCTATAACGTTATAATCACCCCCGTGTGTCTAATTAATATATTTTTTCTATGTGGAATTCATAGAAAGTAAATTCAATTTACATCAAGGCAGCGAACGCATATTCTTTTTTACGTGGTGCAACAGCAACAAAAAATCCTGCTTGGCAAACCCAAGATGTCAGAGTTCGTTATAAAAAATAATTTCTTTTCCGTCCGACAGCGAGCCCGTTAGTTTGCACACATTTAGAGAGTTTCCGACTTTTCCAGAAGAGCCGCCACTGCCTACAACATTCGAACGAAATGCCGATAGTGGAGCTGCCGGTCGCCAGCAGCCAGGTTTCCGCGCCATCTGCAAAGGCGGCCGCAGCGCCGCGCGCCGGGTCAGTGCCTCCGGGAAAGCCGCTCTGCACGCGCGGGCTTCTGAGACCGAGCGGGACGCGCAGCCCAGCGGCCCCTGAAGGCGCAGGGCCGCCGGGAAGAGCGGCCGGGCTGCATGGCCCACCTGGCGGGAACCCTTCCTCCCCACTTGAGGAGTCGAAGCGGTGCCGACGCCTTGCCCGCGGCAGTCCGGACCGCGAGAATCGGATCAGAAGGCAGCGGCAGACGCGGCAGGGTTAAGGAGCCGTTGACCGCGACCCCCGGCGCCGCGCTTCAGGTTGGGGTGAGTCCCTAAGGCGTCGCGAGACCCCGCAGGACTTCGGATGCCCCAAGCCCGAGGACGGGGCGTCCCTCTGCCGCGCGGGGATGACAGGCTGGCCCCGGCCATCCCGGCCCCTGAGGCCGTCACGCCACGCTCGCTCCCTAACAGATCATGGACAGGAAGGAAGGTTCTAGAAAGCCTCGGCGGACGGCAGGTCCTCGCCGGCCGCTTACCTTGGTGTACTTGATTTCGAGGTTGGGCGTGGGCGATGGCAAGAGGTGCAGGGACGCCATGAGGGCGGCGGGGTCGGCCTTCACCTCGCCGGGCATCTCGATCTTACTGGAAGTCATGGTGGCGGGCCGAGGTCTCGCTCGCCCGCGGCGTGGGCTGTGCGGGTTGTGCGCGCGGTCCGCGGGCCGGGGGCGCGCTCGCCTGTATATAGGCAGGTGTCAAGCTGGGGCTTTTCTTATTGGACGTGAGGGCCGAGGCGCGGGGGGGCTGGTCCATCCTACCTAGGACGCCCGGGCGCAGCCCCGATTTACATAAAGCCCGCCGCCCGCGCCGCGCGGCCGGTTCGCTCGGCGCCCACGGTCAAGTGCGGCCGGCGACAAGCCGGCTGCGGGCACAGACCCACGCCCACCCCGCTGCCGCCGCAGGCCTCGACGGCCAGAGCCGGGACCCGCGCCGCGGCCGCGCGGGGCTCGGAGAGCGGGACCGGCCTCGCTCCGGCACGGGCGGCGGCGGCCGGGGGCGCACCTTGGCGGATGTCGCGCGCGGGTCGTGGCCCCAGAGGCAGAGCGAGCGGGGGCTAACGCGGTGTCGGCGGAGGAAGCTTCCGAGGCGCGGAGGGCGGCTCTTGGGGCGCCGAGCGGGCTCGGCCGCTGGTGGGGCGCGCTGGAGCCCCTCCCACCCGCGTCCCGGGGCCCGCCGAAAGCGCGTTCCCCCTCTCCTCCGAAGACCCAGGGGCCGCTCTCCGCTCTCCTTCCTCGGGCAGGCGGCCCCGCACACGCCCACGGCCCACAACCGAGCCCGAGCTGCGCCCGCGGCCGCAGGGTCCGGGACCGGTAGTGATGAGTGCGAATCCTTCGCCCCACACTCAAAATTAAGTGTCCCCGCAAGGCGTCCCTCGCCCGGCTTCTCCCGCCCAACTGCTGCCCTCTGCCGGCTGGGACCGTCCTGGGCGGTCTGGGCTGCGCCCCAGGATGCGGGGTGTTGGTCCTTATAGGCTCTTGCGAGTTGCATGTTTCATTGGCCCCTCTATCTTTCTTCTTGGATCCCCCCTTCCAGCGCTTCACTCCTCGCCCCCAAATAGCACAACGATATACTTGCTTTGCTTTTCTGTTGTTTTTCACGCCAACAGCTATCATCCCTCCAGACATGGGGTTCCTCACATGGCTGCCCCTTGGGTTTGAGCTTCCATATCTATACCCCCCTAATTTAGGTGTTTATGTAGCTCCAACAGGCCTTCTTCTAGTTTGTGGGATCCTAGAGGTCAGCATATAGGTGTACGTCCAGAACTCAGAGATCCCATCCCAGAATGGACTTTGGGCTGGGTGGGCCAAATCTGGGCTTCAGATAAAAAGACCTTAATAGGTCATGTCTCCCCCTCTCTCCCAGTGTAAGATTGACAGGGGCCTACTGATTCTTATCTTTAATGCCATATTCAGAGCCCTTACAACCTCATTTCTTCGGATGTTAAGGGTCAGCCAGAAGAGATCTTGCCTTAGATACTTTCCCTAACTAAAAATGCCTAACACTCAGTGCCTGGATACCAACCAACAGTAGAAATAGACAAAAATATTGCATTTTAGTATTAGGTCTGTAGAAATAAATTCCAGCCTCTCAGAACCCAAAGTAACTACCCAAGGTTACCTGAGTGAATTACCTCAGCTTTAGGCAATAGAAAGATCTCAATTCACAAGGGGATCACTATGGCCAAAAATTGTGTTCCAGTAACAGTCTATGTTCATGAGATACAGGTGGTTTTTTTTTTAAAGCCTTGGAGAGTTGGAGATATAATTGAGGGATAAAAAAATAAAGTCGCAGAGTTAGTTGAGGAGAGAGGGAGAAGAGCATAGCAAGGGAGAATCACTGGTGCTCGAGGAACAATTCTGCCAACATGTTTTGCAAGGCACAGTACTGGAGGCTGGGTTACAAACAAGGTGGGTAGCCCTTACCATCAGCGAGCTGGAATCCTCTCCCCACAGGGAGATAGATCACTGACTATGAGGGGCTGTGGGGAAAAGTTGCAACAGAGCATCAACCGAATGATCTGGGGCTCCACTAAGGAAGAGGCCAGCTCTCAGGGATCGCTGGCCTTTGATCTGGGCCTTAAAAGGAAAGGTGAGACGTCCACAAGGGAGGAGAGGACAGAGTAGGCAGTAGAGTCCACAAGAGCAAAGGCCTAGAAATGCAAGTGGGGGGGGGGCGGGCATCAATGTGACTGGAGGGGCAGAGGATGAACCTGGCAAGGCAGTTGACTCAGGTTGTAAGGACCTTAATTCTTGAGACACTGAGAAGCCATCAAAAAATTCTGAGCATGAGAAAAAGGAAATCTGTGTAAATTAGACTGATAAATGAATATTGTCAGGAAGGTCTCTCACAAACTGGAAACCACTGAGCTGTATTCTTCTCCAAGCATAAGACAGGGTTGTTCCCTCTTGACCCACCTCTTGCTTGCTAACTCCAGTTCTAGCACCATGGCTGGAAAATCTTCTCCCAGGGAAGGAGAAGTGTGATGGAATCATTAGCATCTGTTACACAGTGACATAGAGCAAATAAAGAGATTCGCTCTTCTCCAAGCAAGGAAATGAGAATCTCTGAGCTTCTCCTCATAAACAGCTCCAAAAGGTCTAGTGCATTTTTTTTTTTTTTTTGGTCCAATTCAAGATGGGGGACAAGATTGAGCAGGAAAGAACATGGAATTATAACGACTTCTTCAGTGTACGTTTTCTTCGTTTCTGTTCGTAGGACTTAACTCTGCTGCTACTTACTCGTAAGGCTGCTGGAACCTCTCTTCTCACATTCTTAGTCTTTCCTTCGCTTCTCTTTCTTTTACTCTTTTCTATTATTTTCTCATTTCCTCTATAGATTTCACCATGTAAGTTAAAGTGGCCATCTTCCCTTCAGATTTCTAGCATTTTGAAATTCACTCTTTTCCATGATTTGGTGAAGAAACATTTTTTTTCCCACCCTATAATGTTTCCTTCTCCCACCCTCTCCCATCTGTGATTATTTATTGTTTAGGATACATCTTGTTTATAAAACCCCCTGCACAAGGGAACACAAGCTACAGCATGCTCTATTTCCTTGTGAAAATAATTTATTAGGCCTGGTGGAGCCAATATCCTGGAGTTGTAGAGGAGAAAAATAAATTCTTGCCTCATATTTCCTCACCTAAAAAATAGAATGCAAAGTTGTAATTTTAAGGCATCCGCTTTATGTGAAGTTAGATTTTTTTTTTAAGGTATGAAACCATAGCAGTCTGGGCTTATTTTTAGTTTGCAGTTATGGAGGAACAAATTGAGAAACATGCTTTAGAAAATCAATGAAGGAAACAGCTCCTCCTAACCAAGGAACACTTTTGGTTTTGACAACAACAATGTCCAGCTTGAACTTCAAGCTTCCATGTTCAGGGGCTATTTCAGCCTCAGGTGGCCCTGCTTAATTGCCTTCCTGTTCCCATTACTAACCATGCTGACAGCCCACCTTTTCTAACAGATACACTTGCATTTTAATTTATCTGCAAAAATAAATCACACATTATAGCATTTCTCTCTTCCGGGTTAATTGAATCAGTTCCTTAAATGTCTCTAAGTCTAATGATTTAAAAGGAGCACATTGTTTGAAATATTTAAAAAATTAGGGCCCTTGGGTTGTATGCAGAATGATCTCAGTGCTTATTTCAGATATAAGTGTTTCCTAATGATCTCATTCATCTCAAATGGGATATGCCCAGCTACTTCATTTAAAATGTTTCCTGAAAACTCTAACAGGAAAGCTTAATGCAAAGTATATTTATAGAGAGATGGTATTTAATTTATTAACAAAAGCTTATAGAGAGCATTACATGTTTTTATCCAGAAATGCTTAATGAAGTATTTTGGACCCATTCTGAAACAAATTCACATTCTATAAACAAATTCACTTATATTTTTATTTAACGTGAATATTAACTTTTTATTTGGGATCTAAACACTCATTTAATTATCCTCTTCCTTCCAACATCTAGAAGAAAAGAGGCTGAGATTGTGGCATTTATTAACCATAAAAATTCTCTTCATATTAAGTCCCTTATACCCCAGTGTGGCCTCTGGTCACTGTATTCTATGAAAAGGGGGTATTTATGGTTGCAGGGATTAGATTCCTAATTGGTTATGACTCCAAAAATAATGTTTTGATACAAAACACCGCTCTTTCCTTTTAAAATATATCCTCTACCTTTTGGGAGCCCCGAGAGACTATTTTAAAAGTGGAAACTAGATTTGTCTTTGTTGTAAAGCCAAGTTCCACCTCATATATGTTTTAGAGGCTTCCATCCAGGGGCAGGGATGAGCTCAGCACTTTATCAATAGTCACACTTAACAGGCACAGGGAGAAATTACAATCCCAGTTACGCAGCCTTCTCTGCCAGGCCTGAGGAACAGGGCATTAGCCCCCCCTGCAGTTGATGGCATGTATGTGCAAACGAACGGGAAATGGCAATAGGCAATAGTTGGGATTTAGTGTATTTTATCTGCTACTGTTTGGCGATGTTACAGTTTTAATTTGAATTAAGCTGGAGATGGGAAAAGATCTCAGAATGCAGACAAATTAACTACAGTTAATTTAGGAGAGGGACTTTCATTTAAAAAGCTTTAAAAAAAGCTTTTGACTTTTAGGAAAAGAATGATAGTGTTTATTTGCCGAGTTTAGCGCAGAAAGGAAAAGTGCTCAGACCCCTACAGTCCTGCTCACACAGTAGTCCAGAGCATCCCTGAGCCAGTCACATGGCTGTGTCTCAAATGGGGAGCAACTATTTTTATCATGTTGAGTGAGGAAGGGTTACTAAAAAAAAAAAAAGAACTCCTTTGGCATGTGACTAAGTTAAGTTTGCTTTTCTGTTTTCCTTTCATGTTCCTTAATTTGCAGTTTTCCTTTCACTTTTAAAATTCTTCACATCTACATGTAACTCTTAACTGCTGCTACTTACTTTAGGGCTCTCCCATTCTTAAACATAAGCTCCTTCCCCAAGTCCTTCTGCTCTTAGGCGGTCAGTCATCCAAAGGGTTTTTCTTCATATGGAATGGTCACATGAACTTTGGTGATATTTGAGGCAAGGATCCATATCCATGTTCACAAGAAGATGAGGCTCATTGAACAGTCATCGTCTCTCTTTTACATGCTGAAACGAGCCTCTGAAAACCTTCCCACTTTAGATGTCTTGACAACAGAGGGGGAATGCCGCTTCTTTCTTCTCAACCACACAGTTCAAGCTCTGAAAGACACAGGGCAAAACTGGGAGGCATTCAGAGCCGGGACACTGACATCCAATGTGGACATCCCGCCCCAAACTGCAGAGGACGGGTCTCCCGCTTCCCCCTTTCAGGGCGTCTGTGACTCCCTGACTACCAATGCTAAACATAGACTCTGTCCTCCCTCTACCGGTCGCAGAGCTCCAATTGAACAACCATTCCCTGACGGTACATTAGAAGCCAAGCATTGCCATGGAGTCTCCGAAGAACAAAAAAGAAGCGTGTGGGATGACAGGGGCTGGGGACATGAAGCTATTCAAGGGCCGGATGAGACAGGAAAGAAGTCAGAAGATGCGGTGCACAATGAAAGCGACAGGCCGTAGCGGGCAGGGCACAGCCTGTTGGCAAATCCCTTTGCCGGCCTTTCCACGGGCCTCACGCTCTTTTAGGAGCTGTGGGGGGCATACGACACACAGTGGTAAAGATAGCATCTCCCAAAACGTGGCCCAAAAAAGAACTCCTTTGACATCTTTTAGTGTAAAGCCAGCTAATGTGATTGGAGAGGTGAGCTGTTTGTAAAATCGCAATTCCCAGAAGCAAATACTCAGAGCTGAGATTCCTCCCACTTCCCAAATCCAAGTTAAATGTTCTCAAGAGTAAGACCTTTTGGTACCAACCTAGCTAGAAGAGAAGGTAGAGGGACCAAGGGCAGCTGAATTTTTTCCTTGCTTAGGAAGAAAAGAAAGCATTAAGTACGACATTAGGTCATGTTTCTAATGCTTACATACCTACTACGAATTGATACTGCCACCTTACTCCTGCTTAGTTGGGGAGATCAGACATTCATGGAATGGCCCAATGGTTTTCAACTCAGCTTCCAATATAATCATGTCGGGAGCCTTAAAAAGTTTGGAGGCCTGGTTCCACCTCCGAAGAAGTTAGTCTCAGGTAGGGCCCAAGGCACTGCTATTTTTAACAAACCTTCCTGGTGTCTGTAAGACACAACCTATTTTAAAAACCACTGATTAATCCACAGAAGGTTAACTCCGTGGACTTACTTGAGTCCACTCTGCAACCTCTGGGTTGGAAAAGTAGATTCCATGCTTCCTCCTCTGTAGTGTTCTTTGATTTGCTATTTTTAATTTAGTATTTGAAAAACACATCAAGCCTCAAATGGATTGACCTTTCTGCTAATGTAGTTCACCTAAATTAGCAGAGGCAATTAACTAATTTATATTGGAATTGTGCACTTTCCAGTTCACATTTATCAACTCTTAAATGCTCAATCTGGTGTTGCAGTTTAAATTTTTTATTATTACCCTTTAAATCTGAAGAAATGTCTTACATCTAATTAGCCAAACTTACATATTCAATTAATAGATTCATTATGGGCTAATGAATATGGAGGCAGCACGAGGGCAACATCTGCTTGCCGGTTGAAAGGATGTAAACTTTTCTGCTATGAAAGAAGAAAAATCTGTTATAGAACTAAAACAGCGTGGACTTTCAGTTTTTGCATTTCTGCATACTGTAATGCCTGTAAGGAGTTTTAGGGGCCTGCTAACATAGGAAAGACAATATATTGTCCAGAGACAACTGCCTTTCCAGAGAAATATGAGAATCGGAACTGCAAAAGAAATACACCTCTGCAGACCCTTTTCGATATGAAACCGGTACAGGTCTAGATTTTCACTTTAAATTATTGAGGTTTTGGGGCGCCTGGGTGGCTCAGTCGTTAAGCGTCTGCCTTCGGCTCAGGTCATGATCCCAGGGTCCTGGGATCGAGCCCCGCATCGGGCTCCCTGCTCCGTGGGGGGCCTACTTCTCCCTCTCCCGCTCCCCCTGCTTGTATTCCCTCTCTCGCTGTCTCTCTCTCTGTCAAATAAATAAATAAAATCTTTAAAAAATAATAAATAAATTATTGAGGTTTTTCTAACATGCATTTTTTCATGAGAAATGCTTAAGAAAATAAACTCAGTGGAAAAATTAATATCACAAATGAAACAAAATCTTTAATTTGCTGTAATATACTTTAGCATCATTCCAAACTAATGTGACTTTATAGATTTAAAGATATAACCAGACATTACCTTGGGAACTGATTATTTCAGTAGTCAGTTATATTTGGAATCTAGATAATTCAGAGACCTAAAATGAATTTCCACAATATTTTCAATTATTGAAATTCTGTTTTTTTATTTTTCTATGAAAAAAATAGACATTTTTAGTAATCCTGAAAAAGCCATGAGTTTCAGGAAAGGTGGCTGAGAGCTAGAATTCATGTGAAAGACTCTTTTTAGAGGTGGCAAGATTGTGAGGAAAATAATCAGAAATCCCTGGTCCCACGTCAGAGCAAGAATTAAACAAGTGACTTTGGACTTGTGTCTGCGATGTGACAGTAAGGGTATTTCAGGATACGTGCATGCTACCATACTGGGGCTTTATAAGTCTTTTTTTCTTTTTTCATTTTAGACTCCTTACATTCAAGCTGACACCTGAAATATGAAAAGACCACATTTCTTATTTTCCATGATAGAAGTGCACAGTCCCAATATCCTTGCTATAGCATCAAGGGCACATTTCTCAAATATTTTTAAAATGAATTACTGCAATATTCCTTATGTCTATTACCGATGGCCTCTTACGTGCCTAGCACTGGCCAGACTCCCTGGGGGTATGACAAAGAAAACTATAAGGTCTGGTCACACCTCAAAGAATTAATAATTTGATTCTCATAAGAAAAAAATCTCTATAATTGACAACACATAGACCCAGGCCCACAAGATTTACTGCATTTCAAAAGTGGTTTATCTTCTTCAGTGTCTGAAAAACAGTGCCTGCGTGAGTAAATCTTCCCCTTGCTGCTCCCAGTAGAAGAAGCAGAGGAAAAAAGAAAAAAATAAAAGGCCCCTGGTCGGCTCAGGGGGGCTGGAAGGAGGAGACCACATAAGCAATACCTGAGTCAGAGGGATGTCGCTATCGAGTGCTCGGAAGTTACAAATACAAAAAGAGCCAATTTAATAAACATACCCAGGCACCTCGGTCATTCGAGATCTGACTTTCGGTGCTAGTCAGCCCTGAACATCCACTGTCACCACTAACACAGTTCAGGCCCCAAGGGAATGCTCTTCCTCATCTCTTGTCCTGTGTTCTGAAGACAAAAGACAGCGTGAGTGCTGGAAGATGAGCGTGTGAAGCATTGTCCTCGTGAGTGCACAGGGAGGGTTTGAGCAGTGCATGCGTGGAGGTAAGGAAAAGGACAAATGAGCTGTCTCTCAGACAGCATGAATGCAACAGGCTTTCAAAATGGGGGCATTGTTGCTCGAGAGTGCCAAGTGTCCATTTTCTTGCTTCTCTTCATATTCCAATGGGGATGGTTTTTGCGGTAGTCACAAATTAACATGGTATTCTTATCAGTTGTAGGCATTAACTGAGGAATATTTTGCAATATTAAACAATTTTTAATACTCTAAAACATGTATGTATGTAGGTCTGGACATGCATTAAGTGTGATATTGATTCTTTATCTTGGCAACTAGCTGTATATTAAACTCTAGAATTTCAAATAGTTTTATTTTTTAATTTTTAATTCCAGTATAGTTAGCATAGTGTCATATTAGTTTCAGGTGCACAATGTAGTGATTCAACACTTCCATACAATACCCAGTGCTCATCACAAGTGTACTCCTTCATCCCCATCACCTGTTTGACCCAACCACCCACCATCTCCCCTCTGGTAACCATCAGTTTGTTCTCTATAGTTAAGAGTCTGTTTTCTGGTTTGTCTCTCTCTTTTTTTCCCCTTTTGTTCATTTGTTTTATTTATTAAATTCCACACAGGAGTGAAGTCATATGGTATTTGTCTTTCTCTGACTTATTTCACTTAGCATAATATTTCCTAGCTCCATCCATGTCATTGCAAATGGCAAGATTTCATTCTTTTTTATGGCTGAATAATATTCCATTGCAGATATACCACATTTTCTTTACCCATTCATCTATCGATGGACACTTGGGCTGCTTCCATAATTTGGCTATTGTAAATAATGCTATTATAAACATAGAGGTACATGTATCCCTTTAAATTGGTGTTTTTGTATTTTTTGGGTAAATATCCAGTAATGTGATTACTGGACTGTAGAGTAGTTCTGTTTTTAACTTTCTGAGGAAACTCCATACATTCCACAGTGGCTGCACCAGTTTGCAATCCCACCAACAGTGCAAGAGAATTCTTTTTTCTCCACAACCTCACCAACACTTGTTGTTTCTTGTGTTTTTGGTCTTAGCCATTCTGATAGGTGTGAGGTAATAGTTCATTGTAGTTTTAATTTGCATTTCCCTGTTGATGAGTGATGGTGAGCATCTTTTCATTTGTCTGTTGGCCATCTCTATGTCTTCTCTGGAGAAATGTCTGTTAATTTCTTCTGTCCATTTTTTAATTGGATTATTTGGTTTTTTGGGGTGTTGAGTTTTATAAGTTCCGTATAGATTTTGGATACTACCCCTTTATTGAATATGTCATTTGCAAATATCTCCCATTCCATAGGTTGCCTTTTAGTTTTGTTGATTATTTCCTTAGTTGTACAGAAGCTTTTTATTTTGGGTGTCTGTGTGGCTCAATTATTTAAGTGCCTGCCTTCAGCTCGGGTCATGATTCTGGAGTCCTGGGTTGGAGCCCCACATCGGGCTCCCTGCTCAGCAGAGAGTTTGTTTCTACCTCTCCTCTCCAAACCCCGCCCCATGCTTTCTCTCTCTGTTGCTCGCTTTCTCTCTCAAATAAATAAATGAAATCTTAAAAAAAAAGAAGCTTTTTATTTTGATGTAGTCTCAATAGTTTCTTTTTGCTTTTATTTCCCTTGCCTAAGGAGACATATCTAGAAAAATGTTGCTGCAGATGATGTCAGAGATGTTACTGCCTGTGCTCTCTTCTAAGATTTTTATGGTTTCAGGTCTCACATTTTGGTCTTTAATCCATTTTGAATTTATTTTTGTGTATGGTATAAGAAAGTGGTCCCATTTCATTATTTTCCATGTAGCATTATTTTCCAGTTTCATTCTTTTGCACATTATTGTCCGGTTTTCCCAACACCATTTGGTAAAGAGACTGTCTTTTTCCCACTGGATGTTCTTTCTGCTTTGTCGAAGATTAATTGACCATATAATTGTAGGTTTATTTCTGGGTGTTGTATTTTGTTCCAGTGATCTTGGTGTCCATTTTTTGTGTCAGTACATACTGTTTTGATTACTATAGCTTTGTAATATAACCTGAAATCTGGAATTGTGATACCTCTAAGTTTGCTTTGCTTTTTCAAAATTGCTTTGGCTATTCAGGGTCTTTTGTGGTTCCATATAAATTTTAGGATTTTTTGTTCTAGTACTGTGAAAAATGGTGTTGGTATTTTGTTAAGGATTGAATTAAATGTATAGATTGCTTTGGGTAGTATAGACATTTTAACAATATTTGTTCTTCCAACCCACAAGTGTGGAATGTCTTTTCATTTCTTTGTATCATCTTCCATTTCTTTCATCAATGTTTTGTAAAATTAAATTACAGATCTTTCACCATTTTGGTTGGGTTTATTCTTAGGTATTTTATTAGTTTTGGTGCAATTGTAAATGGGATTGTTTTCTTAATTTCTCTTTCTACTGCTTCATTATTAATGTATAGAAATGCAACAGATTTCTGATTTTTTTTATTATGTTATGTTAATCACTATACATTACATCATTGGTTTTTGATGTAGTGTTCCATGATTCATTGTTTGCATATAACACCCAGTGCTCCATGCAGAATGTGCCCTCTTTAATACCCATCACCAGGCTAACCCATCCTCCCACCCCCCTCCCCTCTAGAACCCTCAGTTTGTTTTTCAGAGTCCATCATCTCTCATGGTTCATCTCCCCCTCCGATTTCCCCCCCTTCATTCTTCCCCTCCTGCTATCTTCTTCTTCCTTTTTTTTTTTAAACATATAATGTATTATTTGTTTCAGAGGTACAGATCTGTGATTCAACAGTCTTGCACAATTCACAGCACTCACCATAGCACATACTCTCCCCAATGTCTATCACCCAGCCACCCCATCCCTCCCACCCCACACCACTCCAGCAACCCTCAGTTTGTTTCCTGAGATTAAGAATTCCTCATTGGGACGCCTGGGTGGCTCAGTCGGTTAAGCGTCTGCCTTCGGCTCAGGTCATGATCCCAGGGTCCTGGGATCGAGTTCCGCATCGGGCTTCCTGCTCCACGGGGAGCCTGCTTCTCCCTCTGCCTCTGCATCTCTCTCTCTCTATCTCTCATGAGTGGATAAATAAAATCTTAAAAAAAAAATTCCTCATATCAGTGAGGTCATATGATACATGTCTTTCTCTGATTGACTTACTTCGCTCAGCATAACACCCTCCAGTTCTGTCCACGTTGTTGCAAATGGCAAGATTTCATTCCTTTTGATGGCTGCATAATATTCCATTGTATGTATATACCACATCTTCTTTATCCATTCATCTGTCGATGGACATCTTGGCTCTTTCCACAGTTTGGCTATTGTGGACATTGCTGCTATAAACATTGGGGTGCACATACCCCTTCGGATCCCTACATTTATATCTTTGGGGTAAATACCCAGTAGGAAATGCAACAGATTTCTGCACATTGATTTTTGTATCCTGTGACCTTACTGAATTCATTATCAGTTCTAGTAGTTTTTTGGTGGAGTCTTTAGGGTTTTGCATATATAGTATCATGCCATCTGCAAATTGTGAAAGTTTTACTTCTTCCTTACCAATTTGGATGCCTTTTATTTCTTTTTGTTGTCTGATTGCTGTGGCTAGGACTTCCAGTACTATGTTGAATAAAATGGTGAGAATGGACATCTTTGTCTTGTTCCTGACCTTATAGGAAAAGCTCTCAGTTTTTCCCCATTGAGTACGATGTTAGCTGTGGGTTTTTCGTATATGGCCTTTATTATGTTGAGTCTAATAGTTTTATTTAAATAAAAGTATTTTGTGAGATGTAATTATATTTTTAAAAACTGGGTAATTTTATTTAAGTTTGATACTCATTAATTTCTATTTTGCCTTTTTAATAGAAAATTTTAAATAGTTTAGAAAAAACTTTTGAAAGCATCTATGAGAAATATTTTACTGTTTCTATTTTTATTTAACTCATATGTCTGATGAAATATAGTCAAATTTGTACACTTCAGGGGCGCCTGGGTGCCTCAGTCATTAAGCGGCTGCCTTTGGCTCGGGTCATGGTCCCAGGGTCCTGGGATCGAGCCCCGCGTTGGGTTCCCTGCTCGGCGGGAAGCCTCCTTTTCCCTCTCCCACTCCCCCTGCTTGTGTTCCCTCTCTCACTGTCTCTCTCTCTGTCAAATAAATAAAATCTTTTTTTAAAAAAACTGTACACTTCAAATATAATTCCTTCTTAAAAGAAACTTTAAATCATTACTATCAATATCATCAAATTATGTGAAAATCTTGATTATAACAATACAGTGATTTTAATGAAACAAAGGGCAAAAGCTGCATTTTGCATTCTGTGGAATACATATATAACTTACAAACCATGCAAGTCTTTATTTCATTAGTTACCCACACATTGCTGGCATGTCAACAGAACACTAAGACATACACAATATGTCTATGTTTACTGCAGTATTAATTATAATAGCCAAGATATGGAAACAACCCAAGTACCTATCAATAGATGAATGGATAAAGAATATGTAATATATATATACAATGGAATATTACCCAGCCATAAAAAAGAACGAGATCTTGCCATTTGTGACAACATGGATGGATCTAGAGAGCTACTGATAATTAAATTCAGTAGCCTTGATATTTTGCTGACTTTCAGTCAAATAAAAAATATAGCTTTACATATTTGATAATGTTGCCATCATGAAGTTCTATTTGTTAAAGCAGAAAAGAACAATATATTTAACAATTGGTAAGTTAGTTAAAAATTATAAAATATTTAAATGTATGGTATTTGGGTCTCCATTTGTCCTCTTTATCTGGACCCCACACATGTTAGGGGTGGGCCCACATATAAGGAGCTACTTTTCTCTAGGGGCTTAGGAGATAGATGTTTTTTTGTGTCCTGATTCCCCATGACTTCTCAGAGACCCTTGGCTAATTGACAACTGTTTTCTTTTGTTGACTATCCTGTGATAATTCCCTTGCATATTTTTAAAGTTTTCTCTGAAAAAGCATGTAAAGTATTTCCAGAAACATTGTTTGAATTTGAACTGAATGTGTTAATTACCTTTTTAGTTTTAAGTGGTTTTCATGCATTGTTAACAGATTGAATCAACGTTATTGAGGTTTTTCTCTATCTCATGATAATATTTTTCTTTTTTTCTATATTCCCCATGCTGTACTTCTTATCTCCGTTACTTATTTATTTTATAACTGGAAGCTTTTATCTCTTAATCCCCATCACTTATTTCTCCTACCCCCCGCCAATCACCCTCCAGTAACCATCAGTTTGTTCTTTGTATTTGAGTCTGTTTGTTTTTTGCTGTTGTTGTTTGTTTATTCTTGTTTTTTAGATTCCACATGTAAGTAAAATTATATGATATTTGTCTTTTCTGTCTTATTTATTTCACTTAGCTTTATATGCTTTCTAGATCCATCCATGTTGTCACAAATGACAAAATCTCATTCTTTTTTATGGCTGAGTAATATCCCATTGTATATATATATACTACATATTCTTTATCCATTCATCTATTGATAAGCACTTGGGTTGTTAAATACCCAGTATTACTGGAATTACTGGATCATATGATATTTCTATTTTTAATTTTTTGAGGAACCTCCATCCTGTTTTCCATACTGGTTGCATCAGTTTACATTCCCACCAACAGTGCACAAAGGTTCCCTATTTTCCATGTCCTTGTCAACATTTGTTATTTCTTGTCTTTTTAATATTAACCATTCTGACAAGGTGTGCAGTGATATTTCATTGTGGTTTTGATTTACATTTCCTTGTTGATTAATGACATTGAGCATCTTTACATTTGTCTGTTGGCCATCTTTATGTCTTCTGTGGAAAAATGTCTATTCAAGTCCTCTGCCCATTTTAAAATCAGATTATTTGGGAGTTTTTGGTGTTGAGTTTTATAAATTCTTTATGTAATCTGGATAGTAATCCCTTTCGGATATATCATTTGCAAATATCTTCTCCCATTTGTTAGGTTGCATTGTTGTTTCATTGATGGTTTCCTTTGCTGTGCAAAAGCTTTTGATTTTGGTGTTTATTTTCATGATAAATTTTTGTTTGTTTACCTTATTTCAATATGGAAAGGGCACTGTATCAGGATTCAAGAAACCTAAATTCTATTCGTGAATATTCCCTTAGTCACTATGCTTTAGCCATTGAACGTCCCCTGCTTCCCCCAGGAGAAAATTTTTATGCTAATGTGAGTATATCCTCATGAGAAAGTGTCGAAGTTTGTATTAGGAGGTCAGCATTTTTATTTAAACTACAAAGGAAAACAATGCCAATTTTCTATGTTACAAAGCCATTTTCAAAACTGTGGAAGAGAGAATTAGGATATGGTTGAGCTAAACAAGCTATGGTATATGTGAAATATGATTATTACATTACATCTTCATAATCCAACAAAAATAACCACAGCACTGTTAGGAACTCAGGGCTATAAAGATGCATAAGATGAAAGCTCTGTGTTCAAGCCAGCAGGGAGCGTAGTGGTGCTCTAACAGGTGTGCAGTGCTACAGAGATCAGAAGAGAAAGTTGTTATGTCTCCATGGGAACCAGAAGATGGCATTTGAGCTGTACCTACCTGGTAGGGCACATAGGCAAGACTAGTATGGTGGCAGGAAGACTGGAGCAAATTTTGGAAAAGTGTAACATATCTGTAGACCAATGGTAAGGACATAACCTAGATGATAAGCTAAGAAAGCAATTTAGTAGAACGGGGAGCTCGAGTAAAATACCTCTTTCTTTGTCTCTGTCTCTGTCTCTCTCACTCTCTCCTCTCTCTCTCTCTCTCTCTCACACACACACACACACACACACACCTCTTTACATGAGGATATTACCTGGGTTAGATAGATGATAGCAAATCCTAGAGAAGTGTGATGTGTAAGTTATTGCCATTCAATATTGTAAATAGTTAGGCAAAAGCAGAAAAAGGTCCAAAAGGTCTATGCACAAATCAAAGGATTCCCAGATATGAGGGAAATTCCTACGGTCACAGGAGGGGGAGGCAAGCTGATGAAAAGGAAAGGGCCGTGAGATGCCTGGAGGTGTTGCTAAGAAGGGGGTAAGAGTCACTCCCACCTCACTGACTGCAATACCTTGCAAGGTACAGGCTGGTCTCTGTGTTAACCCTCTCCTCACCAATTTCTGTATCTTCTAGCTCAGTACCATTCTCCTGCCCTTTCTCTCCACCTCTATGCTACTGCTTTGGTCCTGCTCCTCCCCATCTCTTCAATAGCATAGGTAGCTCTGCAAAGTTCTACACTGACAAGAATGAATTTCAGTTAAAGCTAAGTGATACCAGGCCAGTTCCTGTAGGATGTGGGAAGCGGGAATGCTCTAAGCCACTGATAAGAGAAGAGGATGTCTGGACTCTTATAATAATTTTGTCTTTACTGCTTCTGGTCTTGTACCACCCTTCACGCAGCTGATAAAGTGGCCTTTCGACATCTCAACTATGATCATGCCACTCTTCTCCATAGTGGCTTTCCAGTGCCTACAGGATGAAGCCCAAACTCCTTGATGTGGCCTTAGCTGATCAGAGCTGTGACTTTGGAAGGTTATCTGTATAACCATGTGTGAGAGAAGTATTCAGACCCAACAAGAGAACTTGAGGTCATCCAGTCTGTGCTTTCCTAAACTCCCCTCATCACTCATGTGTATATTAGACTCACAGGGTCCTCCCAGGCCCACTGGATGGGTCTCCCAAGGAAGGGCCCAGGAGTGTGTGTGTGTGTGTGTGTGTGTGTGTTTGAACAATTGGAGCTCTCCCAGAGCTTTTTTATCTTCAGGTGGTTTGGGGAAACAGTGAGAGAGCCCACCACCTTTTACAACAGATGAGGATAGGCCATATTCCAGAATGGAGGGGCCCAAAAGCAGGAGAGTTGTGAATGACACTGCACACCTCATTATCATGTCACCAAAGTGCCCATGCCAGAGCCTACCCTAAGGTCCACCTTGGGGCTCCTGGGAGTGTGCAATGCTGGTGGGTAGGGCCTCCCACTCCCATCAGCCCTGTGGAGCCACAACAGCAGCAACTCTTGGGCAGCAGGGGCTGGAGAAGGGAATAGAAGATCAGGAGAGAGAGGAAAATCCTAGACTGAACACATGATACTCTTGCCCCCAGCTTTTAGTTGTTCAGAGACAGCTGAAAGTGAGCAAGAGTTGACTGAAGGCAGAATTATGAGTGCAGCAGAATTTGTTGCTGGTGTTTATAGCCTTCCCTTTTTGCTCTTTCCTGGCTTGTTAATGTCCTCACCTCTTCATCCCGTCAGTGAGTACTTATTCTCAACCCTTTCTTCTCTAGATACATAGAAATGGCTGTGTTGTCATCAGCCATACTTTGACTGAGGCAGTGTTTTGCTTTCACCAGGCATTTGTACTATCCAGCTTTCTCTCTCTTTATCTCTCTAAGGCAAAAAAAGTAAATTATTTCAGGCAGTAGTAGAAGTAGAAAAAAATAATTGCAGCAGAAGGTCAAGGAAGCCACCTTGCCCTTGAAATGATAATTTTTCCAAAGGTTGCCTTAAAGTTTTCTTCAGCCATTCAACTTATATTTAATGAGTGGGGACTTTGTGTTAAGTAAGCACCATGTTGAATATTTGGCAACCAGAAGAGAACAGGGAAATATGCAAATAATAATAATAAATAACAGGGCTTGGTCTTTTTCTTTGACTTGCTCACAGTCTGATGAGGATGAAAAGCCAGCCAGATAATACTGTAAGACAGAGGTATGTTTAACATACATAGGATCCTAGGGAACAGAATAATTAACTTTCTCTGGGCTGAGACAAGAAGGCTTTACAGAGATGCTACACTTGAATTTGGACTTGAAGCGTGGGAAGGTTTTTACTAGGGAGTTAACATGGAGAAGGAAAGACATTCCAAGTATAAGGAACAGCATACACATGGGTACAGAGGCATGGAAAGGTTTGTCATGTTCAAAGGAAAAAACTAAGCAAAACAGAAGGTCAGTATGGGAAGTGTAGAGTGAGTGGCAAAGAGTAGAAGGAAGTGGTACTGAAAGGATAGGTGGGAGGTGAAGTGTCTACCATGTGGCAGACTGTATCTTTCAAGTGATATCATTTTTCAGAATGACTTCACCAATATATATCCCATCCCACAGGATCTACAATCCACCATCCAGAGGTGAGGTCTCAGTTCCCTCTCCTCAAACCTGGGCTACCTTTAAAACCTCCCTGACCAATAGGATGTGGCAGGAGTGATGCTGCATGACTTCCAAGATTTCTAAGGCTAGTTCATAGAAAACAAGGTGGCTTCCACCCCACCCGCCTTTCCTCTCCCCTTCTTTCCCTCTCCTCCTGCCTCCCTCCCTCTCTTTCTGGACCCTTGTCTTTAGAAGTCAGCATGCGTGAGGAAGGCGAGGTCAAATGGAGAAGCCAAGTGTGCGTGTTCTGGCTCCTGGTCCCAGCTAGGCCCAGATGTGGGATGAACTGGCCTTCAGATGACTTTGGACAGTGAGTCTTCTGGCAGGGCCCCAGACATTGCAAAGCAGTAACAAATCATCCCTGCTATATTCTGCCTGAATTTCTACCCACGGTGACCCTGAGAGACAGTAAATGATTATTATAATTTTAAGCCACTTGGGTTTTAAGCCAGTGAAGGTGTTTTCATCAAGGAGGTGGCGTAAGAATTGCAAATTAGAAAGATAGCCCTGGTGTGATACAGAAATAGGATGGTGGGAAAGGGGTGGTTTAGAGGCTGGGAAAACAGGTAGGAGGCTATTACAGGTATCCAGACCAGAGGGAATGGTAGGGCAGGAAAGCATTTTCGATTTTCTAGGCAAACTGTCTTAATTTTAGTTTGGTTTAGGAACTCTCTTATTTTTATGTACCCAAATGACGACAGTCAGTAAAGACAGCAAGATGCTTGAACTGATTCTCTTTCACTCTCCCTGATCCCAGCCGTTTTCTCTCCTTTCTTATATCCAGATCCTAGACTTTTAGAGTGTATTTTCATGGTGCCCTCATTCCTTCCTAATGATGTCTGGTGGTCAACAGCACAGTCCTCCTAGCTGGTGTCTTCTCCTGGCTTTCTCTCCAAGTATGAAGGTCATGGTGCCAGTTTTATAATCTAGAGTTTCTGTTGCCTCTAGCTCATGGGCATCTGGGTTCAGAGGAAACCTTAGTCCTGGAGATCTGTAGGGGGCATGGGAGGACATGTTTAGGGGAAAGAGGATCTCAACTGTTAGGAAGGGAGAGCCTGGCTTTTTCAATATAGATGAGTGAAATAATGATAATCCAGAGACTTATATGATTTATACTACTGAGTACTATTTTGACACCAAAGATGACGGTAAATACCTAAGGAGTAACGATGTGTTTTTTTAATACATATGATTCGGTCATATAGTGTTCACTGTATAATATCATTCACCACTTAAAGAAAGACTCTTTAACCATTGCCAATTGCCAAGTATATATTATAGAATGTAAAATCTAAGAGATATTTAGAAAAGCAATACAGGCCAAAAATAAAACGAATTAAAATTTTTCTTGCACTTCATTTATGCTTCATTCTTCCTGCTAAATATTAGACTCATCTCTAAATTTATCTAGAAGTAGTTGGCAATAATATCTTACATGAACTGTCATGCAATTTTATTCATTTTGTTAATTTTTGTTTCAACTTTTTCAGAATTTCCCTATTGAGCAATTTCTTTCTACTAGGATATTTCATATTCATGACTTACTCAATCCTCGCATTAAGTCCCAAAGTAGTATTTTATCTCTACTTTATAGTTAGGAAAACTTTCCTGATCCTAAGTTAGGCGACATGCTCAAGGTTAAATGGCTCTCAATGATAAAGCAGAGCCCTGATGCTAGGTATTTTAGTTTTCCAAATTCAGAATTCTTTTCACTGTGTACCAGAAAGTATGATGGACTGAGGTCATATCTTTACAATGGCTGTCATTGAAGGCAAACTGCTTTTGTCGGTTATGATCACTTAATTTGTATTTATCCACACAGTGACAGACTGACAGGTTGTACCCAAATGGCTGGATGTTCAGATCTGGGCTGCTAAGCCTTTTAATATGAGATCGTTTTCACTAGCCCTGTGTGAGCACTCAGTCACTTTCCATTCCATTGTGAGAATTTGTGGACAGTTCTGGTGCTTAAGGACTGGAGCCAACTGTTTGGATTCAGATCCTAACTCTGCCCCTTGTTAGTTCTGTGACCTTGAGGAATTATTTAACCTCCTTGTGCCTTACGTTACTTCACCTTCGAAATGTAGATAATAACTGTGTATTGTGTGAGTTTGTGGTTAGGGTTAAATGAGTTAATGTAGATAAAGTTCTTAGAACATTGCCTGGAACATAGTAAATGCTATTTAAGCATTATTATTATTATTATTATTACAATTCCAGGAACCTAAAGGAATCAGTATGGAATCAGTTTAGCAATTTAGTAGCACACATATATGTGTGGTTATGTGTGGATATGTAGATAGCTGAGGTTTTTGGTTTTTTTTTCTTTCACAGTCTAATTTTCCAACCAAAATTTAAGAAGCCCATTGTCTGGAACTTGAAAAATCTCTGTCTCTTCAGTCATCATGGTATCTTGACACAATAGGTGATGACCTGCTTTAGTTTGCTAGGGCTACCATAACAAAATGCCATCGACTGGATGGCTTACACATGTAAATGTATTTTCTCACAGTTCTGGAGGCTGGAAGTCCAAGATCAAGGTGCTAGGAGGTTTGTTTTTTTTCTGAAGTCTCTCTCCCTGGCTTAAAGGTAGCTGCCCTCTAGCTGCCTCTTCATATGGTCTTCTCTCCGTGTGAGCACATCTCCGGTATGTCTTTGTGTGTCCAAATTTCCTCTTCTTATAAGGACACCAGTCAGATTAGATTAGTTTCTCATTTTAACTTTATCATCTCTTAAAAGGCCTTATCTCCAAATATGGTTACATTCTGAGTGGGGGTTGGTTAGGACTTCAACATGGGAATGGGACAAGGATGGGGGGAGGCATCGCGTGACTATTTAGATTATTTTATGTTAACCTGTCTACTGGGTAGGAGCTGTGGTCTCTTACTAGTATTATGTAAATCCCCAGAATTTCCCGAAGACATTGTCCCT
Source organism: Neomonachus schauinslandi (assembly GCF_002201575.2). Taxonomy (NCBI): domain Eukaryota; kingdom Metazoa; phylum Chordata; class Mammalia; order Carnivora; family Phocidae; genus Neomonachus; species Neomonachus schauinslandi. The sequence goes on from NC_058411.1 coordinate 97,240,717, forward strand.
GGCAGTTGGAGACCTGCATAGACTGCTGGTTGAAGTGTGATAGCTTGTAAAAAATCCTCTTGGGCATTCAGCTGGATTGCTGGGAAGGTAAGTGAGAAGTAAAGCCACACCCGAGAGCCCCCTTTTTGACTTGTCATTGACCTGCCAGGTGCTGTTATACTTACATGATAATAGAACCAGGTGGGACCCAGAAAGTGGATCTGCCGGAAAATGCCAAGATTGATCAGAGTATTTTCCCTGGGTTTACTTCGAAAGTTTTTGACCATTGAACTTGAAAATAGCTGTAACTTGGCTTTTTCAAGGAGGCAGTCAGTAGAAGACTGGAACAGAAAGAAAGGAGGGAGGTTGGAAGGAACAGCTAAGCATGGGCTGACAGGGCAAGAAAACTAGGTTCACATCTCCTAGATCAGTCAGCCCTGGAGGCACCGGGAGGTTGAAGTGGAGGGACATGCTCGTGCATGGATGGGCATAATCAAATAGCTCTAATCATGCTGTTGCTCATTTGCAAGTGGTTTTTCTCAATAAAATATCATTAACATAGGAGAGGGAGGCACAACCAGGGCAATGGGGAGTAGAGTCAGTGCAGTTCAGTATCAGCGATCTCCAGAACTATCTTGTCTGATCTCCTGTTTTCCCAGAATGCCTTGTTCTCTCTCCTTCTTGTTCTTCTAAAGTAGATTTCCCCTTTGATCAGTAATACTCAACACTTCCTCACCCTCTTTTTAAGATTTTATGCCCTTAGGGGCATCTGGGTGGCTCAGTCAGTTAAACATCTGCCTTGGGCTCAGGTCATGATCCCAGGGTCCTGGATTGAACCCTGTGTCGGGTCAGGCTCCCTGCTCAGTGGGGAGTCTGCTTCTCCCTCTGCCTCTGCCCCTCCCCCGGCTCGTGTGTGCGTTCTCTCTCTGTCTCTCTCTCAAATAAATATATAAAATCTTAAAAAATAAAATAAGAAAATTTCTAAAAAAAATAATTTATTCCCTTATAAGAAAGAAATGAACTTCTGAATTTTTCCATAACCTTCTCTTGTGCTCTGTCTTCCCATCATAAATAACATAAAAGAGGGGTGCCTGGGTGCCTCAGTTTGTTAAGCATCTGCCTTCAGCTCAGGTCATGATCTCAGGATGCTGGGACTGAGCCCTGCATAGGGTTCCCTGCTTAGCAGGGAGTCTGCTTCTCCCTCTCCCTCTCCCTCTGCTCCTGTTCTCTCTCTCTCTCAAATAAATAAATAAAATCTTTTTAAAAGATAAATCACATAAAATAATGATCAGTTTAATTTATGTGGCTAAAACTCATGTTAAAATTATTGATAAGATTATGAAATAGCTGTGATGCAGCTATGAGAGTTTTGGATTTGCAGTCAAAGAATCTGGATTTGCATTCTGATTCTGCTGTGTACCAACCCTGTGAGGCCTAGTCATTCTTTACTCTCTCTGAGCCTCTGCTTCCTCATATATAAAATCAGGAGAGGAATACCTCTCTCAGGATTATACTGAGAATTACATAAGGTATAAAAGTGTTACACCTATTACAGGGCCTTACCTATAGAAAGTACAGGTATACCTTCATTAAATCCACATCTGCTGTATTAGGAATTTTTTAAAAATCTTTTTATTATGAAAATTTTCAAACATACACAGAAGGAAAAGGAGAATTCTAACAAACCCAATGTACCCATTACCCACTGTTCAACACATGTCAACAGTTTGTCAACTCCTTTTACCTAGCTCTCAACACATTTTGTTCTGTTACATGTAAATACTTTAGTATGCATCTCTAACTTACCCCCATGTCATTATTACACCTAACAGAATTAAGAGTGATTCCTTAATATCATCTATAATCTGGTCAATTTGCAAATGTTGTTGATTATCTTAAAGTGACTATTTTTAGTCAATTTGTTGGAATAAGGATTCAGACAAGACCCACATACTGCATTTATTATATCTCTTAAGTTTCTTTTTTTGAAAAATAGTCCCCAATTTCTTGTATTTTTTTACTTTATGCCACTGACTTTTTAAAAACAAAGATGTTATTTGTGTTATAGAATTATCTACATTCTGAATTCAGCTGTTGTTCTGGATTCATGGTGCTATTTAAGTTGTTTCCCTATCTCCTGCATTTCCTGTAAACTGGTGGTTGGATCTAGAGGCTTGATTATGTTCATGTCCAAATTTTATAGACAAGAATGCTTCATAAAGGGTGCAGAGTTAGCAGTCTTTTGAGAATGACTAATGATGTCTGTTTCGCTATTTTACCATCAGTCTCAAAAGTCTTCCTCTGCCACAAACCCAGACATATAGTGAACATGGTGGAAGTTCCATTCATTTGACCATAGAATTCCGTTAGCTTACATTGCCATTGAATATGGCTGTATTGTTTTGTTGTTGCTTATTGTTGCTGTTTTATAAAAGGCTATGATCTAGCACTGTTGTGGAAACTATGATGCCCCTAACTCTAGTGAATCAACTACTTTTGTGAGTCACTCACCATTCACTTCATATACATAGATAGTTAGTTAGAGGTTTAGTTAGTGTTGAGTCACAGTACATTTTAAAAAAATGAGTCGTTGTCTCAAATTAAATATGATAGGAAGGGGTGCCTGCGTGGCTCAGTCTTTTGAGCATCCAATTCTTGATTTCACCTCAGGTCATAATTTCAGGATCCTGGGATCGAGCCCCATGATGGGTTCCGCACCCAGCCTGGAGTCTGCTTGTCCCGCTCCCTCTGTTCCTCCCCGCACTCATGGTTTCTCTCTCTTTCTCAAATAAATAAGTAAGTAAAACCTTTAAAAACTATACGATAGGAATTAGTCAGAAAACAATAATTATCTTCTCTATGGTCATGCCCCTAATTAAAAATAACTGAAGTTTTGGATTCTGGATAATTTAGAATTCCAAAATAGCTCTCCCCCAATTGTCTAGATGTTTTTTGGAAATATTGAGTCAATTCACATGATTTCCTTCAAGTAGATTCACAAATAAATATTTATCCAGCCCTACTTTGAATAAGTCAAGCTTGCAAGATGCTACAAGATAAGACTTAGTTTCTGCCCTCAAAGACTAAGTTTGTTAGGGAACATAGTGAAAACACACATATTTATAATGTAAAGTATGTGTTGTAAGAGTGGCAAAAACAAAGCATGCATAAATTTAGTTTAGAAAGGTTATGGGAAATTTTTTGGTGGCATTTGAGATGAACTGTGAAGATTTGGAAGGTTTTGTTTGGTCCTTGAAAGATGGAAAATGGTGGCTTTGGCAGGAATGGAACATATGAAAAAGCATCTAAAAATCCAGGCTTGGGGATGCCTGCTTGGCTCAGTTGGTTGGGCGTCTGCCTTCGGCTCAGGTCATGATCCGAGGGTCCTGGGACCAAGTCCTGCATCAGACTCCTTGTTCAGCAGGAAGCCTGCTTCTCCCTCTGCCTGCCGCTCCCCCTATTTGTGCGCTCTCTCTCTGACAAATAAATAAATAAAATCTTTTTAAAAAATAAAAATAAAATAAAAATCCAGGCTTGAAATCACTGGATATGGTTTGCCTCCAGTTAAAAAGATAAGCAGAGGGGCACCTGGGTGGCTCAGTCCGTTAAGTGTCCAACTCTTGATTTTGGCTCAGATCATGATCTCATGGGTCATGAGATCGAGCCCCTCATCAGGCTCTGTGCTCAGTGGGGAGTCTGCTTCTCTCCTCCTCCCTCTCCCTCTGCCCTGTCCCCTACTCATGCTCTCTCTCTAAAAATAAACAAATAAATCTTAAAAAGAGATGAGCAGAGATTGAGACAGAAAAACAAATCCATATCTTTCTTTCTTTCTTTCTTTCTTTCTTTCTTTCTTTCTTTCTTTCT